>NC_143394.1:24057016-24361290 GCF_980474605.1 Leiobunum rupestre | reverse complement strand
TTGCAATCCATCATGGCAGTTGAACAATAAGCTTTTAATAACCTGTTTAATATCAAACTTAAGTGGCCATTATATTTACGATTACTTTTATTTTAACTTCAAATTGTAACCTCTAAGCAACTTTCAAGTCCCCAGAAACGAATCTCCCCATATGAGACTAAAGTGAAGAGGGGTGGCGGAGTGGTTAGCACTTTCGCCTCGCAGCAAGAGGAGCCGGGTTCGATCCCAGCTTGTGGCACTGGGTGAAAACTCGGAACAACTCCTTCTGCGTTGAGTTTGCAAGTTCTCTCCCCACTGGTTTAAGGGGTTTTCCCCCGAGTTCTTCGGTTTCCCCTTCCATAAAAACTTGTCTAGGTTAACGGTAATAGTTAGTGCAGGGCTTGCCACCACCCTCCTACGCATTGTAACCCGACCACCTGAATTAAGGGCTTCAAAAGTCGCATGATGACTTAGGCCTAAGGTGGTGCCTTGGGTATTAGCCTAGCTGATTATTATTATTATTATTATTGATTATTATCTTATTTTAATCTAAAATTGTAACCCATAATCAACTCTCATTTAAGCCTTTTTCAAGTCCTCAAAATTGAGTATCCCAATATGAGACTAAAGTGAAGTTTAAATAACCCTTATTCTAATCAAATATTGTAACCCATAATCAACTCTCATTTAAGCCTTTTTCAAGTACCCAAAATTGAGTCTCCCAATATGAGACTAAAGTGAAGTCTTAAATAACCCTTATTCTAATCTAATATTGTAACCTCTAAGCTACTCTCAATTAAGTCTCTTTCAAGTCCCCAGAAATGAATCTCCCCATATGAGACGAAAGTGTAATCTTAAATAACCCTTATTCTAATCTAATATTGTAACCCATTATCTACTCTCATTTAAGCCTTTTTCAAGTCCCCAAAATTTAGTCTCCCAATATGAGACTAAACGAAGTCTTAAATAACCCTTATTCTAATCTAATATTGTAACCTCTAAGCAACTCTAAATTAAGTCTCTTTCAAGTCCTTAAAAATGGGTCACCCCATATGAGACTAAAGTGAAGTCTTAAATAACTCTTATTCTAATCTAATATTGTAACCCACAATCAACTCTCAATTAAGCTTCTCTCAAGTCTTCCAAAATGAGACTATAATGAGTTTCATCTAAATATATATTAATAAAACTCTCTTAGTGAGACTAAAATAGATTTTATTTAGGACCCAAAATTCGGGTCTCAGTTTTTTATGCTTACATAATACTTAAAAATCCTTGATCCTTCATTGAGACTAATTAGCGACTAAAGTAAGACTCACATTTTAGTAAGGGGCGTGTCCATACATCCAATGTGATTTGGACCAAACCTCTTTCACGGAAGGTCCACAAGGTGTAGTTCATTTTACACAGATTCCTTAGATTATATCCTTTACTGTACTCTAGTTTGTTTAAATCTAAAAAAAAATATAATATAATGTAAAGCTCCTAATGATTTATATAAGAAATGGAATTGTCAATATTATACCTACTTACTGACAAAAAACCTAGGCAAATGACTTCTTCTGAAAACCATGTGTTCGTTTGTTTACTTTTCTTTCGAGTAACGGTGATTGTGCCGTCTTTTGCTAGAAGGCTGATTTTTAATAAATAATTCCGCGAAATATTTAGCTTCAAAAAATCTCGAAACGCGTTTAAACTGTTCATTAATAATTAACTTAAATATGGTATAAGTGATTTATCTCTAAATTTTATATTTTCTAAATAAGTAACGAAATACCAAAATTTCGTAATCTTTCCCCTAACATTTCAGTGTAAAGTTTAGTTTACATTTTCCCGCGACACTGTTTTGGCGCTGGCGACCCTGCCCTTTCACTGTTGGCGGCTGTTGCGATTTTAGAGCGATTGCCGGAGCCGCTATTGGCGCGATAGGGAGCGCACGCGGTACGAGCGCATGGAGGCGGCCATGCTTTTGAGTTACAAAATCAAATTTTGAATTAATTGAATGTGACCGCGTTTTCCTCGCTCCATCTCCTTTCGGTAAAATTTTAGTTTTTCATTCGTTTTTGGGTCAGTTTATTTTTGTATTTCGGTTATCGGAAGCCTTCAGCTTCCTTTTAATGTATAGTTGGTAATTTTCGGTTCATTTGTTGTTTAATTCTGTTGTGTTTAATGTCGTTTTTTTTTGCCGTACGGTTAAGCCTTGGCCACGTTTTTTTCGCGTTGTAATAAAGTTGTGGTGCATACGGTCACGCGAGTTAAACTTTGTTCCGTATCGTCGTTTAGATGTAACTAACTCTGCGGTTAAGCGATTTTTCGGTGGTGCATACGGAAACGTGTTGTACTTTTCGCGCTTCAATTTCCCGCCCCCCCCCCTTTTTATTTGACGAAACCAAACAATTTTACAATGCCTTCGTAAGTTCTATAACGTTCTTCGCCAAGAAATAGTGCAGACTTTTCAACACGCTTACGAGGAGCTTCCGCATATTTTAGTCATCATGGGAAAAGACAGCCACGTTTTACCGTCTAGCGGCGTTACTACTCGCAGTAAAAGCTTTCAAACCGCCAATATTCGAAGAGATGTTATTGAAAACAACATTGAATGGGTTATTTGTAAATCCTGTCGCCAATGGGTGCTTTTCGAAAATACTCCTCTTTTTAACACTACCCAATTTGAAGACATTGATGACTCCTCCCAGTTTGTCTGTGCTCTGTGTGGTCTCTCCGCGACCCAACGCAAACTTCAAGAAGATCTCGATCACATCAAATAAGATGCAATATCTCTTCACAACACTGTAAATATTAATACTAAGAGAATTGACGAGCTTAATTCCGCCCTACACCTCTCTCAGGATGAGATCACACCCACGGATCACACGCTGCGCCTCCAAAATGGTCATTCTCCAAACCAAGCTATCGTATTTTGAGGCTTCACACAAGACCGATTTAGAGTATGGCACGCCAAACCGGACAAAATTCGTTCACCATTCGCTATATTCATACTTTACCTCTTGTTATATTCATACTTGGTCTTACTATATTCATACTTGGTCTTGTTATATTCATACTTGGTCTTGCTATACTCATACTTGGTCTTGTTATATTCATACTTGGTCTTGTTATATTCATACTTGGTCTTGTTATATTCATACTTGGTCTTGCTATACTCATACTTGGTCTTGCTATATTCATACTTGGTCTTGCTATATTCATACTTGGTCTTACTATATCTATACTTGGTTTCGTTATATTTATACTTTTTCTCTCTCTTATACATCGAGGTGTCTCACACTTCGACTCTCTCTCTCTACTCTAACTTGGTCGTTCACTATTCATACATCGCACCTCTCTCTCATACTTCGACTCTCTCTCTCTACTCTAACTTGGTCGTTCGCTATTCATACATCGCACCTCTCTCTCATACTTCGACTCTCTCTCTCTCTACTCTAACTTGGTCGTTCGCTATTCATACATCGCACCTCTCTCTCATACTTCGACTGTCTCTCTCTCTACTCTAACTTGGTCGTTCGCTATTCATACATCGCACCTCTCTCTCATACTTCGACTCTCTCTCTCTCTACTCTAACTTGGTCGTTCACTATTCATACATCGCACCTCTCTCTCATACTTCGACTCTCTCTCTCTACTCTAACTTGGTCGTTCGCTATTCATACATCGCACCTCTCTCTCATACTTCGACTGTCTCTCTCTCTACTCTAACTTGGTCGTTCGCTATTCATACATCGCACCTCTCTCTCATACTTCGACTCTCTCTCTCTACTCTAACTTGGTCGTTCGCTATTCATACATCGCACCTCTCTCTCATACTTCGACTGTCTCTCTCTCTACTCTAACTTGGTCGTTCGCTATTCATACATCGCACCTCTCTCTCATACTTCGACTGTCTCTCTCTCTACTCTAACTTGGTCGTTCACTATTCATACATCGCACCTCTCTCTCATACTTCGACTCTCTCTCTCTACTCTAACTTGGTCGTTCGCTATTCATACATCGCACCTCTCTCTCATACTTCGACTGTCTCTCTCTCTACTCTAACTTGGTCGTTCGCTATTCATACATCGCACCTCTCTCTCATACTTCGACTCTCTCTCTCTCTACTCTAACTTGGTCGTTCGCTATTCATACATCGTACCTCTCTCTCATACTTCATCTCTCTCTCTCTCTCTCTCTCTACCCATAGTTTCCTTAGCTTTCTCTCTAGCTACATACCGTCGAGCTATCAAATTCGAAGGTCGTCTGTCTCGAACTTTGTACCGCGCTTTTGACGCCGACTATATTTGGCCAAGTTAAGTGAGAACTTGACCAACAGCAAAACTATTCTGTCTCAGCCGTATTTTATTGTACAGGGTGTTTGGAAATAAAATTTCAAGAATGAGAATCTACGTGAGATCAGAACATTAGCAATTCGAGTGGCGTGACTTTTCCCCACTTTTGAAAGGTATTCTGCGATTTGCAATAATTTTGCAAGTAGGTGTATTGTAGTGATCGTACGGGGACACCGACCCCGACCCGGTATGACTGGCATCCCCGGGTTTTCAACCCCGACCCGAGTATTAAACAATAATACTATGTTGTTGACAACATCTAGAGGATGTTCTTGGTTTCTGTTTAACTCTTTTATAATTTATAAACACCGTTAAAAAATTAGAATCATTAAAAAAATATACTATTAGTTAAATATTAACCTACATTCGGTTTAATTCAATGTTTTTTTAAATTTATTTAAAAATAATTGTTTTTTGTGGAATTTTCCTATCTGACTAACGTTAAATTTTTGTCGTAGCGAAAGCCTGGTGGTAAAATATATACACGGTAACAGGCGATTGACGGGGCCGCTAAAGCGCGGTACGCGCGATCGAAGTTGGCCGTGCCTCGATACGCTGTGGTTGCTAAGGGCTAAGTTTGGTAACTTCGTTGCGAACGAACATCGTGACCTCACTGAGATGAGATCCTGCAATGGGATCGCATCTGGGTGACATCACGATTTTAAAACGTTTTTCGACCGAAAACCCCATTCCCCGCCCCCATTTTCTATCGCTGTTTTGTTATACTATTCCCCTTACCAAATATTCAGTGGCGTAGCCAGGGGGGGACAGGGGCACGTGCCCCCCCTCCGAAACGTATAGTTGTATGCACAATTTTTTAATTTTTTGTTTTACTTTTTTTCATTGTGTGCCCTCCCCGAAACCAAATCCTGGCTACGCTACAGCAAATATTATCCAAGTAACACTTTGAATCTTTGACCTTTGTATTACAAGGTGAATTCATATTCTATATTTTAGTGATTTATAATCTTTATATTAGCAGAAGAAAACCGGTGGAAGCAGGCCCGTAGCCAGGATTTTTCAGTTGACGGTTAATCATTATCCATGTTTAAATTGATTTTTTCGTTAAAAAAATTTAAACAAAGAAATTTACCGGTTAATACTTCGGAAAATTATTAAAAAACATGTATTATTCGTAAAATTTGAGCTTTTTATCGAAAACTACGTCGTTTTTCCGATTAATTTTACAAATTTATCAAAATATTAATCGGATAATACAGAAATATAAATTACTCGATCAAAACGTTTTACGAATAATTTTGAGAGCTTTATCTATTGAATAAAAGTTAACCATCCCCGACCTCTAGTTGAAGGGGGCACGCTCAGTGGCGTTCTGAGGGTTTGTGGCGCTAGGTTCAAAATTTTTATAAGGCGCCAACCAACGTATGTCATACATAAAGTAAATTACGAACAAATAATCACTATCACACTACTACTTCTCTCAAACACTGCAAAAGTTGCAACGCTCACGGGCGAAAATTTGATGGGAATGCCAAATAATTTAAAACAAAATCAAATAGTAAAAATTTATGTTTTTGAGCGCTGCGCCCATGTTTGAAATTAATTTATTCAAAGACATTAAATATTTCCAAAAAGAAGACTTTAGAAGCCATAGAGCTATTCCCTAAAGGAGGTGCCGGGCGGAAAAGTGTTCAGCACCGACGCGGAATAGTATACACTCTTTTTCGCGGTATTTTCTAGGCGCGTCCATGTTTCGTTTTCCCCCTTTCATACTCATCCTCCATTACGGCATGGGCCAAATAATGATAAATCCAGGACATGACTCTATGCGAAAAACCCGTCCAACAGCGCTAACACCCGATCACTATTGCCCCCTATTGGGAAAAACGCGCAAATTTTTTAGGGACAGTTTTCAAAAATAATACACGTGGTCGTCGTAGTAAATATCCTGGAATATTTATTCACAGTTATCATATATAGTGTGGTTATTAAAGGAAGTACTTATTTTTATACGTACTAAGTTCATAATTAGTATAATATATATAATTATTTAATATTAAACATATACTTTCCTAGAATCGTTAAAATTTATCAAAAAATGAGGGGCCAAATATGGCAGGATTTTCGAATTACAACCGCCACTTATTTCCGAATTCCGACTCAGTCATCACTAGATGGCGTTCGGGAAACCGGAAACTTGCTTGATTTTGCCCCCAATTTTTTTTATTTTTTCCTCCTTTTCCCCCCTACTAAAATGGCCGCCTGTGTCTTTTAGTGGACGGCCGATTTAGTACGCGTGAAGGTACCAGAGTCATGTCCTGGATTTATCATTATTTGGCCCATGATTACGGATACCTAAAGACTGGATGCTTGACTCCCCGCCGAGGGCAGAGGCAATGGCCGACGAGCGGGATGCAAGTAAGAGGGGTCAAATAAAGGCGCGAAAAAGAGTGTATTGCCCCGTTGAATCGCGAGTCAAAATATCCCGATGAACTTGCGCCCCCCCCCCCCCCCCGATACGACGACCAATGGAGTGGTCCAAGGCCAAACTATCGCGGATGAAAGAGCCGAGACATTTCACAACCACCGCTTTAAACAGAGGCCTTTATTACCAGGTGGGTAAAAATGGCGACCCTCCCAGCAAACTTTGAATTTATGTGAAATACCAATAAGAAACTGCTATTTCGTTACACGACGTCTGAAACGCAGACGATTTTAAACCGAAAACACGAAACTAAGCGAGACAGGAAATTCGTTTTCATATAATTTCAAATATTGCTGCGAGGGTCGACATTTTTACACCCCTTTTAATAAAGGCCTTTTCATTATTTGGTATTTAAGAATATTAATAAAAAACTTTGATCGATTCGTCGGTGCGAAAGGTAAACCCGAAAATTAACGTCATAATTTAGTCGAATCAAATAGTGGAAAATATCTTGCAAGGTCGTTTGACGTCGACTTCGCACTTTAAATTACACATAGTCAGCCTAAAAAATTGCCTTTATCCGGAAAACTGTAGGTGTTTGAGAACAAATAATCGAAGGTAGATATCAGCTCAGACTAAATATGTGACGCCCGCCGGTCGCGATAAAATGTCTGAGTCATTATTGCAAAAATACATTTTTAATGTTGAATGGGTTTTTTTAGCCTGAGGGGCTCCTCTCGAACTCTTGGCACTGGCCCCTGGCCCAACGGGTTCAATGGGAAAGACAGCACTGCATTAGCAGTTCCCAGGAAGAAAAATTGCGTTGAAAAACCGTTAAAAAACAGTTGATGAGTAGCTGATAATTAAAGCAAACGTTATTGACTCGTTGATCATGTCCGGCTAAGGAACGCGCTAAAAAACGGTTGATAAAACGTTTCTAAAAACTAAATTCTAACCAATTTTGAACGTTTATTAGAGTAACGTAAAAAAACGTTCTTTTCGGAACGTTTTTTAAGCTATTTTAAAACCATTATATTAACGTTTAAATTGATTTAATATCGGGTACATTATACAAATAAGCTTTAAATTCAGGTACTCTAGAGGTCGGCAGTCAATTAATTTTTATCCATGAATAAAATAAGCTCGGCTATATTTAAATAATATTTATTTAAATAACCAATATATTGGTTATAGTTGAATAAAACTTTAAAATGTTTAAATAATCGAAAGTGAATAAGCCTATTTTTTAAATAAAACAAACAATTATTTAAATAAATACCACTTTTATTCCAATAAATGCTTGGTTGCGTAAAAAACATAATTAAATAAGTTAAAATGATATTCTTTTTACCAACGTTTTTTAAATAAATCGGAAAATTTGTGGATAATGAATAAACAATTCCGAACACTAATTATTTTAAGACCAGGGGTTAAACAAATGTAATTAATTAATCTAAGCCTTGCAAAAAAAGTTGAAAACTTGTATTTGGTTTTAAATTTTTAATAGCTCAGTCTATTTCGTATATAGCCAAATCCAATGACCCAATAATAAGCGATGTCTCATAGTGTTTATGTTTAATCAGTTAGTTTCTAAAAACGTTTTTGTCTTTTTCTAGTATTAAAACCATATTATAGAACTTTTAGTTTTATAAACATTTAAAAAACGTTTTTCTCGAAAACATGCTTATATTAAAACGTAAGGAAAACAATATTTAATCGTTTATTTTTTAATATAAGGTGAATTATCGTGACGTCATCATTACTGTTGTGGAAGGCTAGTGTCATCCCCCTTTCCCCATTACTATCTACCTTAGAGCAATAGCCGCCATCTTCTCGTGAATACCACCTATTATTTATATCATTATTAGATGTTATATGTATTATCTTCATAATACTAACGGATAGAAGATATTAACTATAGAAATAAACAAATTGTTTATGAAGCTTAATATTTTATTTTGAATCAATCACTGTAAGTTTAATTTCACATTAGTGTTTGCCTTAACGTATATAGAAAAGTACTTGAAATTGAAATACTTGAGCCTAGGTGGCGCTGCAACATTAATGAAAATGTTGATGCCAAGAAAAACGGAGTTATCATTTACAAGTATCTGTTTTAATTTAAGAATAAGGATGTTTAATAGTTTTCAGTTGTAAATTCGAAAACTATAAAAGAAAATTAAAGAAAATAAAGATAACTTCCGAAAATATGATAAATGTTTTGAAAAATAATCGTTTTTTTTTCTATATATAAATAATATAATATTTATAAATTGAAACGGTATTACAACGTATATAACTCTCATTAAATATAACGTTGAATAGAGTTGAAAGTATGCACCTAATATCAACGTTGATATTAAGTTAAGAAATAACTTGTCATTGCTACCAGGGTCAGACTACAGCGCTACGGTTTAATTGACTTTTGAACGACGCAGAATACCCTTCAAAAGTGAGG
Source organism: Leiobunum rupestre (assembly GCF_980474605.1). Lineage (NCBI taxonomy): Eukaryota > Metazoa > Arthropoda > Arachnida > Opiliones > Sclerosomatidae > Leiobunum > Leiobunum rupestre. The sequence goes on along the minus strand of NC_143394.1, from coordinate 24,352,124 downwards.
AATTTTAATTTCAATTTCTTTCAAAAGTAATTATTTACTTATGGAAATTTAATTCCCAAACACCCTGTACAATAAAATACGGCTGAGACAGAATAGTTTTGCTGTTGGTCAAGTTCTCACTTAAATTGGCCAAATATAGTCGGCGTCAAAAGCGCGCGGTACAAAGTTCGAGACAGACGACCTTCGAATTTGATAGCTCGACGGTATGTAGCTAGAGAGAAAGCTAAGGAAACTAGGGTAGAGAGAGAGAGTCGAAGTATGAGAGAGAGGTGCGATGTATGAATAGCGAATGACCAAGTTAGAGTAGAGAGAGAGACGAAGTATGAGAGAGAGGTGCGATGTATGAATAGCGAACGACCAAGTTAGAGTAGAGAGAGAGAGTCGAAGTATGAGAGAGAGGTGCGATGTATGAATAGTGAACGACCAAGTTAGAGTAGAGAGAGAGAGAGTCGAAGTGTGAGAGACCTCGATGTATACGAGAGAGAAAAAGTATAAATATAACGAAACCAAGTTATAGTAAGACCAAGTATGAATACAACACGACCAAGTATGAATATAGCACGACCAAGTATGAATATAACAAGACCAAGTATGAATATAACAAGACCAAGTATGAATATAACAAGACCAAGTATGAATGTAACAAGACCAAGTATGAATATAGCAAGACCAAGTATGAATATAACAAGACCAAGTATGAGTATAGCAAGACCAAGTATGAATATAACAAGACCAAGTATGAGTATAGCAAGACCAAGTATGAATATAACAAGACCAAGTATGAATATAACAAGACCAAGTATGAGTATAGCAAGACCAGTATGAATATAGCAAGACCAGTATGAATATAGCAAGACCAAGTATGAGTATAGCAAGACCAAGTATGAATATAACAAGACCAAGTATGAGTATAGCAAGACCAAGTATGAATATAACAAGACCAAGTATGAGTATATTAAGAGGTAAAGTATGAATATAACAAGACCAAGTATGAGTATAGCAAGACCAAGTATGAATATAACAAGACCAAGTATGAGTATATTAAGAGGTAAAGTATGAATATAACAAGACCAAGTATGAGTATAGCAAGAGGTAAAGTATGAATATAGCGAGTGGTAGACGAATTTTGTCCGGTTTGGCGTGCCATATTAGAGCATCTCTCCACTCTGATTGCTCCTCAGTTGGAAACAAAAATCACGTCTCAGCAAGATGCTCTTGCTGCAACAAGCCACCGCTACCAAAATGAAACTCAGTACCCCCGCCAGGAATTTTTAACACACAGGCCCGGTCTGATTTAAAGACCCCCCCCCCCCCTATCTATATTCTTGACTATAGTTAAAATTTTAAAATTATGACACTAATAGCTTAATTTAAACGTTTTCTTAGGAAAGATAAAATTTTCTGCCCTCGCAATTTAATCAAAGAATGATACTCTTCGATTAGAGCTTTTACCAAATTCGTCAACCACTAAAGTAGGGTTTTCTTTTAAACAATACGACTTTGTAAATATTCCGACAGGGAATTTGTTACGCCTAATACTTAGTCTAATGCAACGACTAATATTAAGTTGTTAAAGTTATCTTTTTGAGAGTTTTCAAAATATTCACTTCTAATAACCGAATTGCTTTGAAAGTTGTAAATGGCTTGAACCAAACCAAGTAATTCCCTAACTGTCGATATTTTGGAGCAACAGGCAACTAAACCTAAATTTAAGCGGCGGGCGTAGCAATGAACGTACGGACAATGGCCACCTACTGCTTCTTCCACTTTAACCCTTACTCCTTTTACGTGTCCACTCATTACACTAGCTCCATCATAAGTCTGTGCAACACAATTCTCCAGTTTGAAACCACCCTCTTTTAAAAGATTTATAATTGCCAAGCTGATACTCTCAGAATCAAACTTGTGTAAATCTGTGAACCCTATAAATCGTTCTACGACACCTATTTCTGCTTTAGTATATCGAATACAAAGACTTAACTGCTCTACTCCCGCGTTGTCTCGTGTTTCGTCAGCTATTACAGAGTAGAATCCACCGGATTCGTTGACCTCTTGAACAATAATGTTTCTCACTAAACTTGCACAAATGCCAATTATTTAGTTTTGTATGGTGCTGTGCAAATATTTGGCATTATTCGGCATATTATCGCACTTGGCTTTTAAATCAGGACATTTTCTTTTTAAAAGATCTAATATTGCAATTAAGTTTCCCCTATTCCCAATATTGTCGTCGGATGTGTAAGTGTTCCCCTGAAGTGCTAAATCTTGTTGGGCACATAAAATAATCACTTCCACGTGTGTAGATAGGACCTCTCTGTTTCTAATAACGTCTAGTCTATGGTGGTCGTTAACCTGGCAAACTATTGATCCACGGGATTTGGATTCCATGTAGTCTAAGTACATTTTGTAGGCTAGTTGGTGAGAATATTTGTTGGAAGTGAAGTGTTCTTCGAATTGTCTCCCCATGTTTTTCCAATCTGAAAATCCCTTTAGAAATGCAGTGTTTCTACTGCCTAAAAAATGACGGCAACAAAAACAATAGACTGCATCCTTTGCAACTGAATATTCAATCATTTGATCTTTGTCATACCAAGAAGAATGGGAACCTCGATTTTTACCGCCAATTAATCTTTTAGGAAAAGGATTTAGTTTAGGCTGAACTGGAAGGCAATCTTTATCTAGACTAATATCCAAGTTATTCAACGCGTGTAAGCCCATTTCTTTTGAATTAGACACGTTGTTTGATGTATTTTGTGCATGGTTAGAGTTGGGGTTTGCAATTACTTCTGCAATTTCTCCTTCATATCAGTACTGACGTTTGGAAGAACCTCAGCAGTGGGGTGGGGGAGTGGTTAGCACTTTCGCCTCGCAGCAAGAGGAGCCGGGTTCGATCCCAGCTTGTGGCACTGGATGAAAACTCGGAACAACTCCTTCTGCGTTGAGTTTGCAAGTTTTCTCCCCACTGGTTTAAGGGGTTTTCCCCCGAGTTCTTCGGTTTCCCCTTCCATAAAAACTTGTCTAGGTTAACGGTAATAGTTAGTGTAGGGAGCTGTTGGCTCGATCTCGTGGCATGCAGGGCTTGCCACCACCCTCCTACGCATTGTAACCCGGCCACCTGAATTAAGGGCTTCAAAAGTCGCATGATGACTTAGGCCTAAGGTGGTGCCTTGGGTATTAGCCTAGCTGATTATTATTACTAAAACAGTGACTGTTATCAGTCCCCAAGGATTCTAAACCCTTTCCCAATTCTTTGACTAGGTTTTTCTCATAACCATAGTTATGGCTTTGCGCCGACGATTTCAAAAAACGTGCCATTGCACCTTTCTGACTACTAACGAAACTATCTTCCCTTTTCCGTTTTTCTCATTTTTGGAACCCAGATAAAAATTTTCTGGTACTCATATTTCAAAATGCTACTACTATATACTAATAGCGAAATAACCTTAAAAAGGTTTAAGAAAATAAAGCTTAGTTAAAGCTATGTAGTCTCCAAACAGACTTTTTAATAATACCAGCTATATCAAAGCCCTGAAAAAAGCTGTTTGAATATTTTTTCTAGAATACCTAATTAGCCTTGAAAAAGGCTTTTTGAATAATTTAGCTAGAATAGCTAATTAGCCTTGAAAAAGGCTGTTTAAAAATTAGCTTAAAACAGCTAAATAGCCTTAAAAATGCTGTTTGGCAAAGTTAGTCTCGGAAGAGACTGAAAATATTTGACTGGGAGATAATCTAAATTGAGAACTACCTGTTTGTTCAGGAGCAGAAAACGAAATGAAGAAACGCGCGTTATCTGGGACAAGTCCGACCACCGAAGGTCTAGGTCCATTCTCTACGATCAGTGGTCACTGATATCACGTGATTTCGCAAAAGGGACAAAGTGTAAAAAATTCAAAACACTAATCCCCAGGACACACTCTATTCAAAGTAGTGACTGGTACGATGCTTTACGCTTCGACTTCACATTCACATTTTACGTAACACAAAAATCATATTTTTCGACCCCCTTTCAATTTAATCAAAGAGTAAAAGTTTTCAAACTACTCCCCTTTAATTACGTGTCAAAAAGCTGTATCCCCTCGCTATAATGGAATCAATAACAGTAATATAATTATATATATATATATACAGGGTCTTTTTTTTTTGCTCGGAAAAGTGTTTTTTTTCAAAAACTATTTATAGTACCGATTTCAAATTTGGAAGGTCAATTCTCTATACCGGGGGACATCAGTTTGAGAAATTTGAGCGTTTTCGGTAATGTTTTTCACCAATTTTGAAAAATTATTTTTCGACCACTAGGTGCGAGATAAAAAATTTCTATTATAAAGTTGTAGGCCGTCATCGAAAACCCTTAAAAATTGTTCACTCGACGAAAAACAACTTATTTATCAGTGAAAATTCGAGCTTGAAAAATTTACAAGTTGGTGAAGCCAAATTACGATTGTTTGAAACGATAATTGAAAAGGGAACAAGTCTAATACAAACGTAGTAGAGTTTTCACACTTGAAAAAATGTACACGTTTGGTTTTTAAATGCAGATATTTTATTCACATAAATTTTTACAAAACATTTTCAATAATATCACCATTGGCTGCAACACAGGTTTGTGCGCGGACAATTAAGTTCTCAAACGCTTTCTCTACCATTTCTGGTGTGACGTCTCGGCAAGCACTGATTATTCATCTAATGAGTTCCTCCCTAGTTTCAATGGGCGTGGCGTATACCTTTGCTTTAACGAATCCCCAGAGAAAATAATCCAGCGGTGTTAGGTCAGGTGACCTTGCTGGCCAATGCACTGGACCATTTCTCCCTATCCACCTTTCAGGAAACTCGTTGTTGAGGTGCTCAGTTACTTGCCGGGAAAAATGCGGAGGGGCGCCATCTTGCTGAAACCACAACTGACGTCTTTCAGCCAATGGAAGGTCGTCGATTGCGTCACTCAGTTCATTCTGTAGAAAATGTAAATACCTTTGGCCGTTGAGGTTCGTCGGCAGGAAAAAGGGACCAATCAAACGGTTTCCAACAAGTCCAACCCAAACATTGACCCGTTCAAATTGAACCTGGTGATGATATTCAAAACCCCAATGTGGGTTGATGTCAGACCAAAGATGGCTGTTTTGATGATTAAAGGGCCCATCTCTAGAAAATGACGCTTCGTCGGAGAACAAAACATGGAGCAAAAATTGTCTATCTTCTTGGACAGCATTTAGTAACCAGTTGCTAAATTCATAACGTCTTTGATGGTCTCCGTCAATTAGTCCTTGGTGGAGCGTAGCTCTGTATGGGTGATAGCGATTCTTACGAAGAATTTTCCACACACGATTTGCAGAACAACCCAAATCAGCAGCGGCGTTAGCGCAACTGTGACGAGGATATGCCACAAAGTACGCGAGTACATTGTTCTCGAAGTCTAAATCCGGTTGACCCAATCCGCGAAACCTAGGTTGCAAGTTACCAAATTGATTGAAATCGTGAATTGCTCGTCTTACTGTATTTACAGATGGTGCTCCATTTGGATGTCTTTCTGCGAAGATTTCAGTCACTCTTCTAAGGTTTTGCGCTGCTTCTCCATAGTAAATGGCAACTATCTCGGTACGCTCAGCTACTGAATAACGAGGCATTGTTCGAAATATTATCAAACACTAATAATAATCTCCCAAAGTTTTCCTTTAAATACCCAATGCATGTTTAGGATTGACCTATAGCCTCGTGTTTTTTAAATCCGGTCGTTTTTTTAACCAAAGTTTCAACTGGATTAGGTAATTCGGTTTCAATTATCGTTTCAAACAATCGTAATTTGGCTTCACCAACTTGTAAATTTTTCAAGCTCGAATTTTCACTGATAAATAAATTGTTTTTCGTCGAGTGAACAATTTTTAAGGGTTTTCGATGACGGCCTACAACTTTATAATAGAAATTTTTTATCTCGCACCTAGTGGTCGAAAAATAATTTTTCAAAATTGGTGAAAAACATTACCGAAAACGCTCAAATTTCTCAAACTGATGTCCCCCGGTATAGAGAATTGACCTTCCAAATTTGAAATCGGTACTATAAATAGTTTTTGAAAAAAAACACTTTTCCGAGCAAAAAAAAAGACCCTGTATATATATATATATGTATATGAGTGTTTTTAAATTACAAATTCTACGTTGCACCGCAACTTTAGAAATAAAAAATGGTAAATCGCTTGTAGCTCGGATGGTAAAGGTGGTAAAGTTATGAATTTTTTTTTATGTTGATATGTGTTTTTCAATAAACAAATTACAATTATTATAAATATATAATTATAGAACATAAATATGGAAATATTGAAATATTACGCGCACATAATGGAGACTTCGCGCATTTGCAGGTGGTGCAGTTAAATGTTTTGCAGTTGCATTTAACTAGATACGATAAATTCGCTGCTTCAGGTATAGTTGACCAAATTGCCTGCCATTTGTTTTCAGGGCTTAAAGACCAACCCCATTCTTTGGTATCAGCTAAGTCCGGTCTTGGAACAAAACACTGCCTCCATATTACGTAACCCTGATGTAGTGCCCTCTTTGTGTATTGTTCTAAAGCGATTTGGGTTGGTGGAATATTTTCCATTGTTATCTGTTTGTGGGCAAAAAGATGTTGGCGAGCGTCATTAATTCTGGTTAAATCTGACGTCCGATCGTACATCAAAATAACAAATCGCTCTAATATTTCCTGGCACTCGGATGTTTTTTCATTAGGCGACTCCATAACGATAAATAGAGCTGAAGTGAGTTCGGGAAATGTATTCCACGCGGTTTTCATACCTCTACCACTAAAAAACGACATGGTATCGCAGCCTGTAAAAGCGTAAAAGAGGGGAAGCACATGACACTTCTGTAAACCTAACCTTTGTGCTATTTTATGTGCCGCAAGGTATTTAAAATGTTTTCCACTTCCAAAGGCAATCCACAATTCCCGTATCTCAAGTGAAGCAAACGCGGAAACCGCAAGCACAACAACATCCGTGTCTACTGTTCGTACCATAATGCGCTTTTTACCGTCTTTGACAGCGTGAACGAGATGGAGAAATATCCTGGAACCAGCTTCTTCATGCAGACAGGGTGATAAATCCTGCAAGTCGGCGCGATGTGTTATAGACTCCAAATCGTTTCCTATTGTTGCGTACACGGACTTTCCATCTGTAATGTCTTGTTCAAGTAAACTTCTCGAAAGATATTCAAAAAGTTGCGATTGGTTTTCATCAACGCGGAGAAAACTAATCCAATTTGAAGGAATTAAAGAATTAGGTAAACCTCGATATTTGTAACCCGTTCCTCTCATTTCCCTAGTGTGATTTTTCAAACTGTTTGGCAAATAAACGTCCCATACTAAGTCCAATCTCTCAGAACTTTGAAGAAACCGTATAATATGCGGAACAAATATATTCTTGGAATAATCTTCGAATGTGTTAGATGTTCCGGGTCGTAGACTGTTAACAATAACGGCTCCATCAACTATGACTGATTCGACAAATGGAGTCTCAAAAATACTTGAATCAGGTACCACACTTTCAAGGCATGACACAAACTCCGACTTATTTCCATGTCGAAGAGAACCATTCGTTGATAGAGAGGGAGGGAAAGCGTGATTCTCGTGTTTAAAAAAGTCTTCTAAACTACCGTTTCTATTCTGACAAGTAATAAATAATCGAGAAAATAGGGAACAGTCGTTTTAGAGAGAAGTTATTTTTGTTTTATCTCTCCCCACACGGCGTTCTATGTGTGAACTAAACAGAGGTAGTTCATTTTTGGGAATTGGAGAATTTATCGTTTGTGGTTTCGCTCCCAATTCAACTTCAAATCTTTATCTGACAAATTCTCGATATTGTTCTTTCCCGACACGTTGAATGGTTTTTACCGTGATTACAACATTTTTATCCACAATATTTTAGTATCCAAAGCAAATAAATCGTCACTCTCTTCCATAAAAGGGTTGCCCATTCAACAATCGCACTGACTAGTTCGCAAACCTCAGAAAAGAACGAAGCGTTAACAGACCGGTTTTGCTGATGGTGAGGTGCAATTCTGGAAATGTGGTTACACTCGGCACTTTCTTCAAATTCTTGAATTATCCGAGCTATCTCCGGACCTGCAACCATCCATTTCAAAAGCGTACTCGGATTTCCAGTCTAACCATCTGCCCCTCCGTCGCCTTTAACAGGGGCATTTAGCTGTTCGTGAGCGTGATCCAACGCAATTGTCGAAAATGCGCGATTAGTTTTTTGAACTACAAAATTACCCGCCAGAAATTCGTTGGCTACTGTGGAGTGTCTCTCTTTAAGGCTAACCATGTCTCGAATGTGAATGGAAATCCATCTTGCGTAATGAGTATGGTCTAGCGTGAAAATCCAATTCACCATTCCAGTCAGAGCTTCAATGTAAAGATTAAAAGAGCCTCCACGCAAAGAACGCACAAACATAACTAACAGTAGTTCAAGATCCATATCGATATTCCAGTAACCGAATTACGGGTACAGCGCACTCTGAGTAATGGTCCATTCTTCTATGCTCACTGGTACATTATCTGGGGACAGTTCCTTTAGATAGGTCCTATAAGCTTGCAATTTGAGAATTTGAAGTGCTGCTAACGTAACCTGGGGAGCGTTCCTAATACGAAGTATGTGTGATCCTTTAAGATAGGAGTAGGTCGTTCCAGCTCCAGCAATTCCCGCCTTAACGAGCGCAGATGTCCACCCACTGTTATTTAGCCAGTCTCCCAAAACTTTATCAAATGCAAGTTCGATGTGTAGACCACCGAACATGACTACGAAATTATCCTCGCCATAAGTACTGGGCCAAATCCACTGAATATTTTTTGCTAATGCATATAGGGGCTGATTACAAGAAATTACTAGAACTTGACCAGAATTGAGATGTTGAACACATGCCTTTACAACTGACATCGCGTGTCGTATCATAGCAGCGCTATGAGCTGGGTCTTGGAAAAGCGGGAGAAGTGAAGAGAGCGTTTGAGGATGAACAGAAGTAACGGACATCGCGTGGTATGATGACCACGAAAGATGGTCTTCCATTTCAAGGTTTTCTTCGCCTGCAAACCGGTCATAAGCTTCAGTTACTTTGCTTAACCATTTGTTTTCCTCCTCGATGGCGTCGTTAAGGTGGGATGAATTTAAACTTGAAGGACCATTTATTCTAGGTACCAGAAATTATTTTCCGATTGCCACTGGAGGAACGTTTGTGTAAAATGAGGCTAGTGAGCAATTTATAGCTCTGGTTCGGTTTTCGGTATTGTTTAAGTTTCTACGAGATATACCACTAATGGTGTCAGAAAGGTGTAAATAACCCGCCTTTCAGTTTCCGAGGACATACTACTTGTTCTTCCTCAAACATAGCACAAACGGCATTACCTACACTTGAAGACGTACGATTAAGTTTATCGTAAGACATGCAAATTCCAAGGCGATGTAGAGTATCGATTAACTCTCGTTTACGAGTCAATAGGTGCACTTTAAATGCAATGTACAGTCCCGGACATAAGTTTCCGGCCGTTTTCATTTGGCCGCCATTTTGATTCTGTTTGACGTAGAGCGTCGTTGGAGGTCTTGTTTGAATACTTACGCTCACGAAATTATTTTGATATATCTTACAAGGAAAAAGAAAAATCAAAATTAGTAAAACCCCACCGATTTGACTTTACCAAATTAAGCGTTTAGTTAGTTACAATTAGGCCCATTAGACGCACAATGTCACGCAGAATACGAATCTGTCTTTGAAATTTAAATCGGTTCAATATTACCAAAGTTATAAATAAAATAACAACGGTTTAAAACTGGAAAATTAAGCCTAATCGAAATATTTAGTCAAACAGGTCAACTGAAGTGGGAAGCAGGCGTTAAAGCGGGGGAAACAATTGCGTTCAAGACCACTTGATTTTGCCCTTCACCTTAAGTTGTTAGCGTTAAAATAAAAACACTAAATAGGACAGTGACCAGAATTAAATAATTGCAAATTTTATATCAATCATCACAAACAATGACATATTTAAAAAAATTGTCTCAGTAATTTTGAATTTTTTCAGATTAGCACTTTACGACACTTAATAATAAGTCCAATAACCACATTTGTCTACATCCTCTCGCATACTCTTGGGCATCGATTCGTGATAGGCCCGAAAAAATTCCTCGTTGAGCTTCAGGTCGCGCCACGCATTTCCAGAAGGCGTTGAACATTTCGTCAGGGCACCAGCCCGCATCTTCGAAATATTTTGTAATCTCTTATTTTTGAAACATTAATTACAGGGCCCCTATAAATATAATATTTTTATTTTAGGGCCATTAATTTTAACAATGGACCCCTTAATTTTAACATTATTTTTAGAGCCCCAATTCAACAATATTTTACGGGCACCTAATTTTAACGTTTTTTTGGGGTCCACAATTTCAACGTTATTTTAGGGTCCACAAATTAAAATTTTTATTTAAGGACCCCAATTGTAATATTATTTTAAGGACCACAATTTCAATATTATTTTAAGGACCCAAATTTTAATTTTATTATCACGGTCCTTAAATGCCATAACGTTAGGGCCCCTAAATTTATCAATACAAATAATTACAACTATTTTTAACATTATTTTAGTGCCCCTAATTTTAATATATTTTTGGGTCCCAAATTTTTGCACAGAGCCTTCAACAGTGTTTATCAGGCTCTGCATTTCGTACGTTTGAGTAATCGATATGAAGAACCATTTCCGCCTACAGGTTTTCATGGGGTTCAAATCACATCGTTTGACAGGCCAATTTATAATCTAAATAAAGAACGAAAAATAAGTTGTTCGATACCAGAACTGTATTTAAAACTAACAATCCGAAATGTATCGCTGTTCGAATTGACTTGTCTGGTCCAAATTCATCACCTTTCCGCTGTCGCACTCATTCCGGCAGCAGGTTAAATTTCTTAGAATCTAGAAAAAAAGTTTGAGCAACGCGCGAACATTCGGCGAGATCGGAAAGGTGATGAAATTGGACCAGTGAAGTCCGTTCGAACAGCGATACATTTCGTATGTTTTAAATAGTGTTATGGTTTCAAACAACTTATTTTTCGTTCTTCTATTTAGATTACGAATTTGCTTGTCAAAGGATGTGAATTTCAGATCGTGCCACGCATTTCGTACCGCCTTCAGAAGGTGTTGAACTTTTCGCCAGGGCCGTATTAATAGGAATATAAACTCCAACGCGATTTGACTGAAAGATACCCACCATTTTTGGGATTACCTTTCCAGTAAACCACTAAGCAGCGCCGAAACCTCTAAAGCCATAGGAGGGCGCGGCTAACAGCGAAACCGTTGTCAGAAGGAGACTAAAATACCAGAAGTTATATTCCCTTTAAGGCATGTGCCAAGTGCACTATCACCGAGGGCCCCCGAGGTCAAGGCTAACATAGCGGGCCCTAGCCCGCATCTTCGAAATAATTTTCATATATTTTTTTAATTATCTTTAAAGGCCACAAATCTTAATATTATTTCAGGGCGCCTAATTTTAATATTTTTATTTCAGAACTATTAATTTGAACATGATTATTTTTAGGACTTTTGAACATTGAGTGAGATCGAAAAGGTAATAAAATTGGATCAGTCAAGTCCATTCGATTAGTCGGAAGAAGGTGTTAAAGCGTTAAAAACAATTACGCTCAAGACCACTGGGTTTTGCCCTTCACCTTGAGTTGTTAGCGTTAAGTAGGATTATGACCAGAATTAATTCTTGAAAATTTTATTTGAATCATCATAAACAATGACATTTTTTTTTACAAAAAGTTTCAGAGGTATTTTGACAGTTTGCCCAGAATACCACTTAACGACACTTAATAGTGACTCCAATAGCCTCGTTTTTCAACAACTTCTCGCACTCTATTGGGCATAGATACGTGATAGGCCTGAAAAGGTTCCTCGTTGAGTTTAGGTCGCGCCACGCATTTTGTACGGCCTCCAAAAGGCCTTGAACATTTCGAACGTTTGTGTGATCGATAATGCGAACCATTTCCGCCCACAGGTTTTCTATAGGGATCATGTCGCAACCTTTGGCAGGCCAATTCATTATCTAAATAGAAGAACAAAATATAAGTTGTTTGAAACAATAACTGTATTTAAAACATGAAATATATTGCTATTCGAATTGACTTGACTAGTTCAAGTTCATCACCTTTCCTCTCCGAATGTTTGCACGTTGGTCTAAGTTTAATTACGAAACTTACCCTGAAGCCGTAATAAGTGCGAAGCCTTTCCAATGCTTCAGCGGTTAGTCTCGCCGTATGGATTGGCGCTCGGTCTTGCATAAAATCAAAATTCCCGTCTGGAAACCTTTCCAACGCTTGGGAAGCAATCGTTTTCTAAGAGCTCAACGTACCGACGAGCAGTATTTCGTCCCTCTATGTTGACCAAGCAACCAGAACTCTCCGCTGAAAGCCAGCCCCATACTTGAACCGAAAATCGTCCGCTGCGTTGCACTTCCGTTATGTATGGTTCGTTGTATCGGGTACCAACTGGCCTTCGAACCCAGATCTTAAAGTTCAGGGAAAACATTACATGGAAATATTAGAGTTTTGTTCAAATAATTGAGCACCACCGCTTACCTGGCCGTTATGCCCCACAACGAACGTTTTTTCGTCAGTAAAGACGACACGTTGCCATTGTTCGAGAGTCTAGTCTAGGTGAGCCGTAGCAAATTCAAGCCTTCCTTGACGGTTTGCTGCCGTTAACTTCTCTTTCTGACAGGCAATTCTACCGTTCAGATTATTTCTAACCAAGGCTCTCCTGACAGTCCGTACCCAAGGGGAGCGCATTCGCGTTTTTGCCCGGCGCTCCTTTTGAAAAAACTCGCTAGCTATCTTTCTACCGCGCGAGTGACGTAGCTGGTTGACGGTTTTCCCGTAGACACGAAGCGTAGGGTGTCTTATAAGTACCGGGTAGTTTGTCTGTCATGGGTAAAAAAAATATGTGTAAAAATGTGGTGAAATTGCATAATCTTGGGAGACTGTGAAAGAATATAAATACGTTGGAATTATTTTTGGGTTTTTCAATTATTGTGGTCGGACGTGGTCAGAAGAAAGAACTATATTTTTTAATGAAACTTTTATTAAAATAAAAAATATGAACATTTTAATATTGAAAAGGCACATTTTGAAATTCATTGAAAAATTATTATATTGTTCCGTTTAAATCTGTCAACTGAACAAAAAGGCAGCTTATTTTTTAAACTTAACTACTTATTTTTTTAGTTTTCTTATCTTTTTTCCTGTCTTGGGCCTCAGTAATACTTTTTGAATTTAAATATTTAATTCTAGTTCTCATTTTTAAATAACAAAAACAATCTCTCTTGGATATTTTGAAAATAATGGCATACGTTCATTAGTTAGGTTATTGATAAAATTTAAATCTTAATTTCCTTTCCAACTTTACCTTAAAACTATAACGTTTACAATTTCACTATTAAGTTATAATAATATTAGGCCTAGGCCCTATGCTATAAGCTTATAAAGTTCTGGGTTTAATGTCAGCTAATACTGGAAGTTTTAATAATTTAGAGCAGCTGTTCCCAAAAGGTGTTCCGCGGAACCCTAAGGTTCCATGGAAGGGTCACAGGGGTTCCGAGAATTTGCAACGCGGCCATCTTCATTTGTGTCAAGACTCTTTTAAGATAAACAAAAATGAGTTAGGTTCCGCCAGAATTAGGTGGATAATTTAGGGTTCCATAGCCGAAACAAATTAGGAACCGCTGATTTAGAGAATATAATACTTACAGAAATTTATATAAAGTGCCAAAAACAAGTGTAAAATTTAAGGGAAAACGACCGCACGTATTTATTTTCTATACCGCATTTTTTCTGATTTCTTTTATTAGGAATTCGACTGATTTCTCTAGTCTCTCCTCTCTTCGCGCTCTACTTCCCTCCCCGCGGCTTGTTTCTGGTTTCCTGTCAACCAGCGACGTCACTGAAAGTGGGCCGGTAGTTGCCAAGCCCCCCAACGTACCCGCTGAAGCGCTTCTCTACAGACCCCGTCGAAAGAGCTAACCTTATTATACGCAGTATTTTACCAACCTTGGTCCGTACCGACGTTTCTAGTTCCAAGTCTGCCCTCAGATTTAGAGCGGTCATGAAAGGGTGACGTCTACTGGCTCTGACCAGGCGTCGCTCATCCTGGTCACTTAAAGCCCTGGGTCGCCCGCCTCTATGCCGGTCAGCCCCGTGGTTAAATTCGTTATTTCTATATTTATCTACCCAGGTAGCCACCGTATCTCTGGAGATATTCAGTTGTCTCGCTTTAGGCTTATTCGAGACTAGAATTCGCGGAGTAGCAATGGCGGAAAGAGTTTTAGTTCGGCGGCAGATAGTAGAGCTTCACCAACAAGGTTATTCTAATCGTTTGATTACGGTGGGTTCGAAGGCCAGTTGGTACCCGATACAACGAACCATACATAACGGAAGTGCAACGCAGCGGACGATTTTCGGTTCAAGTATGGGGCTGGCTTTCAGCGGAGAGTTCTGGTTGCTTGGTCAACATAGAGGGACGAAATACTGCTCGTCGGTACGTTGAGCTCTTAGAAAACGATTGCTTCCCAAGCGTTGGAAAGGTTTCCAGACGGGAATTTTGATTTTATGCATGACCGAGCGCCAATCCATACGGCGAGACTAACCGCTGAAGCATTGGAAAGGCTTCGCACTTATTACGGCTTCAGGGTAAGTTTCGTAATTAAACTTAGACCAACGTGCAAACATTCGGAGAGGAAAGGTGATGAACTTGAACTAGTCAAGTCAATTCGAATAGCAATATATTTCATGTTTTAAATACAGTTATTGTTTCAAACAACTTATATTTTGTTCTTCTATTTAGATAATGAATTGGCCTGCCAAAGGTTGCGACATGATCCCTATAGAAAACCTGTGGGCGGAAATGGTTCGCATTATCGATCACACAAACGTTCGAAATGTTCAAGGCCTTTTGGAGGCCGTACAAAATGCGTGGCGCGACCTAAACTCAACGAGGAACCTTTTCAGGCCTATCACGTATCTATGCCCAATAGAGTGCGAGAAGTTGTTGAAAAACGAGGCTATTGGAGTCACTATTAAGTGTCGTTAAGTGGTATTCTGGGCAAACTGTCAAAATACCTCTGAAACTTTTTGTAAAAAAAAATGTCATTGTTTATGATGATTCAAATAAAATTTTCAAGAATTAATTCTGGTCATAATCCTACTTAACGCTAACAACTCAAGGTGAAGGGCAAAACCCAGTGGTCTTGAGCGTAATTGTTTTTAACGCTTTAACACCTTCTTCCGACTAATCGAATGGACTTGACTGATCCAATTTTATTACCTTTTCGATCTCACTCAATGTTCAAAAGTCCTAAAAATAATCATGTTCAAATTAATAGTTCTGAAATAAAAATATTAAAATTAGGCGCCCTGAAATAATATTAAGATTTGTGGCCTTTAAAGATAATTAAAAAAATATATGAAAATTATTTCGAAGATGCGGGCTAGGGCCCGCTATGTTAGCCTTGACCTCGGGGGCCCTCGGTGATAGTGCACTTGGCACATGCCTTAAAGGGAATATAACTTCTGGTATTTTAGTCTCCTTCTGACAACGGTTTCGCTGTTAGCCGCGCCCTCCTATGGCTTTAGAGGTTTCGGCGCTGCTTAGTGGTTTACTGGAAAGGTAATCCCAAAAATGGTGGGTATCTTTCAGTCAAATCGCGTTGGAGTTTATATTCCTATTAATACGGCCCTGGCGAAAAGTTCAACACCTTCTGAAGGCGGTACGAAATGCGTGGCACGATCTGAAATTCACATCCTTTGACAAGCAAATTCGTAATCTAAATAGAAGAACGAAAAATAAGTTGTTTGAAACCATAACACTATTTAAAACATACGAAATGTATCGCTGTTCGAACGGACTTCACTGGTCCAATTTCATCACCTTTCCGATCTCGCCGAATGTTCGCGCGTTGCTCAAACTTTTTTTCTAGATTCTAAGAAATTTAACCTGCTGCCGGAATGAGTGCGACAGCGGAAAGGTGATGAATTTGGACCAGACAAGTCAATTCGAACAGCGATACATTTCGGATTGTTAGTTTTAAATACAGTTCTGGTATCGAACAACTTATTTTTCGTTCTTTATTTAGATTATAAATTGGCCTGTCAAACGATGTGATTTGAACCCCATGAAAACCTGTAGGCGGAAATGGTTCTTCATATCGATTACTCAAACGTACGAAATGCAGAGCCTGATAAACACTGTTGAAGGCTCTGTGCAAAAATTTGGGACCCAAAAATATATTAAAATTAGGGGCACTAAAATAATGTTAAAAATAGTTGTAATTATTTGTATTGATAAATTTAGGGGCCCTAACGTTATGGCATTTAAGGACCGTGATAATAAAATTAAAATTTGGGTCCTTAAAATAATATTGAAATTGTGGTCCTTAAAATAATATTACAATTGGGGTCCTTAAATAAAAATTTTAATTTGTGGACCCTAAAATAACGTTGAAATTGTGGACCCCAAAAAAACGTTAAAATTAGGTGCCCGTAAAATATTGTTGAATTGGGGCTCTAAAAATAATGTTAAAATTAAGGGGTCCATTGTTAAAATTAATGGCCCTAAAATAAAAATATTATATTTATAGGGGCCCTGTAATTAATGTTTCAAAAATAAGAGATTACAAAATATTTCGAAGATGCGGGCTGGTGCCCTGACGAAATGTTCAACGCCTTCTGGAAATGCGTGGCGCGACCTGAAGCTCAACGAGGAATTTTTTCGGGCCTATCACGAATCGATGCCCAAGAGTATGCGAGAGGATGTAGACAAATGTGGTTATTGGACTTATTATTAAGTGTCGTAAAGTGCTAATCTGAAAAAATTCAAAATTACTGAGACAATTTTTTTAAATATGTCATTGTTTGTGATGATTGATATAAAATTTGCAATTATTTAATTCTGGTCACTGTCCTATTTAGTGTTTTTATTTTAACGCTAACAACTTAAGGTGAAGGGCAAAATCAAGTGGTCTTGAACGCAATTGTTTCCCCCGCTTTAACGCCTGCTTCCCACTTCAGTTGACCTGTTTGACTAAATATTTCGATTAGGCTTAATTTTCCAGTTTTAAACCGTTGTTATTTTATTTATAACTTTGGTAATATTGAACCGATTTAAATTTCAAAGACAGATTCGTATTCTGCGTGACATTGTGCGTCTAATGGGCCTAATTGTAACTAACTAAACGCTTAATTTGGTAAAGTCAAATCGGTGGGGTTTTACTAATTTTTCTTTTTCTTTTTCCTTGTAAGATATATCAAAATAAATTTATGTTGATACTAATTTCTTGAGCGTAAGTATTCAAACAAGACCTCCAACGACGCTCTACGTCAAACAGAATCAAAATGGCGGCCAAATGAAAACGGCCGGAAACTTATGTCCGGGACTGTACGTCGAGACTGGAGTTTCGGTTTGACTCTTGGTATGTTCACTAACCTGGTTTTGAACTCTACACTCTAAAAAAATAGCATTCAATTTCTTTTCAAAATTGAATAACACCTTTCAATTTTGAACGCCGCTTCAAATAGGCATTCAAATTTAACCGCTACCATTCAATTTTAAAAAAACCTTTCAAATTGACGTTCTAATTTTACTAATTCCTTTCAATTTTGAATAAACAGTCACCTTGGCGTTCAAATTTAATAAAAACCTTTCAAGTTCGATCACCAGTCATCCTGGCGTTCAATTTGACTACAAGTTCTACATCCATTCAATTTAACAGTTGTTTAAGTTCTACATCCATTCAATTTAACAGTTGTTTAAGTTCTACATCCATTCAATTTAACAGTTGTTTAAGTTCTACATCCATTCAATTTAACAGTTGTTTAAGTTCTACATCCATTCAATTTAACAGTTGTTTAAGTTCTACATCCATTCAATTTAACAGTTGTTTAAGTTCTACATCCATTCAATTTAACAGTTGTTTAAGTTCTACATCCATTCAATTTAACAGTTGTTTAAGTTCTACATCCATTCAATTTAACAGTTGTTTAAGTTCTACATCCATTCAATTTAACAGTTGTTTAAGTTCTACATCCATTCAATTTAACAGTTGTTTAAGTTCTACATCCATTCAATTTAACAGTTGTTTAAGTTCTACATCCATTCAATTTAACAGTTGTTTAAGTTCTACATCCATTCAATTTAACAGTTGTTTAAGTTCTACATCCATTCAATTTAACAGTTGTTTAAGTTCTACATCCATTCAATTTAACAGTTGTTTAAGTTCTACATCCATTCAATTTAACAGTTGTTTAAGTTCTACATCCATTCAATTTAACAGTTAATTACACGAAAGATCGTTGGTCACATGATCAGGCTTGGAAATAAGCGGTGGTCACTGGGTCAAAGACCAGTTTATTAATTGCTCGGACCAGTTTTTTTATTCAAAGGCTAGAGGTTCACTGGTCCAGTGTCCAGTTTATTAATTCAAAATTATCTACCGTATTATTAACCAACTGGTCTACGTGACCACTTAAATAATTCAAGAGTTGGGAGTCACCGGTCAAATAGACCAGTTTAGAAATAAACCTTATTTCCAAGCCTGCACATGATCTCGTGAAGTACGGCCAAAATAAAATCTCAAGGCTGGCCAAAATTCGAGTGAGCTCTCGGCTGCTGTGTCGTCTGCTATGAAAAAAAGTGACGACGCTTACGTGAACTTACAATGTAATGCTTGTTTTCCACTGGCGCGCGCAACGACGCGCTTCTCAGCTTTGAAACGTTCAAACGTTTTTACGCACGTAAAGAAAATAACATTATGACGCGCGCTAGTGGAAAACAAGCTTCAAGCTTGGTTTCCACCAGCGCGCGTCAAAAAGCGACACTCAGCTTTGAAACGTGCAAATGTTCTTACGCACGACAAAAAATTTACATTATGACGCGCTCTTACGCGCGTTGGTGGAAACCAAGCTTTATAGTGTATCCAAGCGCGTAACATGCGGATCACGGTGCGACTTTGTGAACAGCCGAATTTTAGCAGACGACGGTTTGCTCAACCATAACGAACTCCCATAAGCCTCTGCATGCAAAAGTTTTTCGCGATGCTTTGGACGTCTAAACGTTCATACGGCAAGGTTTCCAACAAATTTTCATGGTCTATGTTTTTTTTTGGGATCGCATCGGGCGGGTTTCGAATCCGAGTCCTCCTGCATGACAGGCGGGCGTTCTGCCAAAGAACCACCGATTCTTAACTCACCTCGTTGAAAATTAGAAAATTATGTAAATATTACGAGATTTTGGGTTCGATTTAAATTACTTCGCAGAAGAAATTGAAATTTTGTGACTCGTGTATTAATAATTAAATAACAAATCCGCCGACCGAGAATAGAACTCATGGCGCTCTGCACTCCGAGCGAGTGCCTTACCGTTGACCCACCGAAACTTATTGCACCGGATACTTTTTTTTAAACATAAAGCTTTGACCTTTCTCTGCAGGGGCGTAGGAACGTTTTAGAAGTTGGAGGGGGGCAAAGAGAAACGAAAATTTGTACCCTAGGAGGGGTTATACAACCACCGTGTCTGTCTGTCTGTCTATCTGTGGGTCTGTCTGTGGGTCTGTCCAAGGGGTGATTATTCCTCGTTTCGGTTTGTCTCTCCGTCAGAAAATCGAGAGCTCCTCTAGTCGCAGTCGCGTGTGACGTAGTTGCGTCCATTCTTCGAAGCGCCTACGATCTTGACACAATAATGAGGCGTCTTACAATCTCAAAACCATGTATAAACTATGTCTGTCATTTTAAAAACTTCAATCGTTTTTATAAGAATTTAGGACTATAAGGGAACTTATGGCACACCGTTCAGGACTAAATTCAACCAAAAATATTTATATATTGTTTGTAAATATAAAGGTGTTTTTAAAATATAAAGGCGTTTTTGAAATATAAATTACTTTTCAAAATATAAGGCGAATTCGTCTAAGACATTCGAGGCCAGTTTAAGAAGGTACAAACGCACTATAGTAACACATACCTCACAGGCAGTGGCGTAGCAAGGGGGATTTCCATGTCACCGCCCCCATTAGGCCTACGTTTGACTGTACTAAATAGTCACCCATCCTCGACCCCCTTTGACGAATTTCTGACTACGCCACTGCTTACAGCCTACAAGGATAGTTTTTTATGTTTATTTCCTGCAACTATGTATTAGGAGACAGCAAATAAACCAAAACTTTCTCCTAAATGGAGTACACCCTAAATCATATCTCCTAAGCATACCAATGGAAAAAGGACAAAACCAGAGACCCTATATTTTAAAAACACCTTTATATTTTAAAAGTGCTTTATATTTTAAAAACGACTTTATATTTTAAAAATGACTTTATATTTTAAAAATGACTTTATATTTTAAAAACAGCTTTATATTTAAAAAAATACCCCCATATTTACAAAAAAAAACTCTATTTTTTTATTGAGTTTTGTCCTGAACAGCGTGCCATAGGAACTCTTATTTATTTACATCTAAATAATCCAAAGTTTATATTTTCATAAAAACACTTTAATATAGACTAAATCCAAAAATAGTTCTCAAGTACAGAAATATTTATCACACAGGCATGTAAAATGATAAAACACCTGTCAATTAAATTATTAATACTAGTTAAGTGACACCTTTCAATATATTAACGCTTTTAATATTTTATACATTCAGTAACTATATAACGTAATGTGATACCTTTATTATATAAAATTATAGATTTTTACTTTTAAGTATTTTAAAGTATATTAATTATACATATTCAAAATTTACATTAACAATCAACTAGAACTTTAATTACCAATTTTATAATATTACACCTTAAATTTAAAATTTTAACATTAACAGAAATCTATACATTCCTGTTACTTTAGTCAATTTTAAATTTGTACATATTTAAAACTTTAAATAACACGCTACTAATACTTTATCACTTTCTTTATACTATATTTCATTTCTTGTTCTTTTTTGAAGGAATGGCAGTGGGTATTCAGAGCCTCTTTGTATTGGGTTCATCAATTCTACTCTCAGATCTCTTGGATAATCTTCTTCATAGAAATGTTCTGAGCAAATCCTTGCATATTTCACATTTATTTTGTCTTGGGAACGTCCGCAAGCGGTTATCCATTTTTGGCTTATAGTTATTTGAGATGGGAATAGAAGGTATGACAAATTCTTCTTTCGGGTGACAATTAAGGAATTATTGCACCCGAGAACCGAGCATTTTAATCCGTGCATTACTGTATTATGTTGAGTTCATGACAACTTGACAAGCCTTTATTAACAAAATTCAAAATAACCGCCTTTAAAATATTAAAAGTTAAGCCTCGGCTATAAAATTCATGGTTTAAAATAGTCAAAAATACTATTATTATATAACTATACCATTTAACACTAGTAAAAATGTAATACTATAATGGATCTAATTTATTGGTAAACGATTAATGCTTACCTGAATTGGCAAAAGTGAAGAACAGCCCCCCCTCCTTTTATTGTTTTTTTATTTTCTTAGATGAAAGCCCAGTGTGTAAGGAGTACGAAGGTATTTTTTTTAGTAACCGCAAATGATAATTAGTTAAGTTAACGCGTTTTGAAAACCGTCAATTTTAATGCATTTTCGACAATAGTTTAATGTGAGTTCTATACTTTTTCTCCCGAGATAGAGCAGGACACGTGAAATCAAACTTTATGTTTGGTGTGTACTAAGGAGTAATACTGAAAATGAAATTTGTAGTGGTAGTGTAGTCTATACTTAACTCTTACAAATAAGGGATTTGGGAGGGAACTGAATATGTAAATGATATGTACCTCAAAGAACGGGATTTTTTAACAATGCAAAAAGTTTTAATCGCAATTTATTGTTTAAAAAGATATGATCAATGTAAAATTGTTACTTGCCAGCAATTTTTACAACGGGAAATACGACATATTTCGAGATTTGTTTGTTTATTTGATGACGTAGGACTGATGAGGAGGACGATTCTTTAAATGTCTAGATTTTAATACGTTTTGGAGACCGTAGGACTGATGACGAAAAAGGAAAAGGCTGAAATGCAGAACAGTACTAACTTTTAAGGGTTGGGAATTTTTCTCGTATTTCAACGCATTTTAGGCTTTTTTTAACCATACAATGACTTCTGTGTGATGTTGACTTATACAACGTCGAATGTACTCTAAGTATTGGCGCCTAACGGCGCCGCGCACTCACTTCGCTCGAGCGCTGGGGGCGCGCAGCGCCTCCCCAAACCCCATACTAAAAAAAGCTATGGGCCAACTATAACGCAACATAGAGGACAGCACCAAGCCTGACGCATCAAGTATCATAAACCCGAAAACAATAAACAAAACCAAAAAAAAACCAAAGTACCTATTGTTAAAAATAGCCCAAAGGACTTCGTTAACACGTGTGAAAAATCTACAATTCCAAAGCATTTGCGAGGGTAAGAAAAGTTCTTATCGACTGAATTTCAACTTGTGCAATTGAAAACAGACTATTGGCGCCACCCCAACCCCATTCTTGCTATCACGATGGGCCGCCTATAACGCGACCTAGAGGACATTACCTAGCCATAACGCATCAAGTATGGTCCAAATACGCGGAAAACTAAAATAGTTAATTGGTGTTCAATGCTTCACATTGGCCCAAATAATTAATTGATGTTCAACGCATCAAGTATTGTCCAAATACGCGGAAAAGTAAAATAGTTAATTGATGTTCAATTCTTCACATTGGCCCAAATCATTTATTGTTATTCAATTAGTATAGACCAAAATGAAAGTTTGTTTTCATGTGTCCTACTCTATCTCGGGGTAGAACAGACAATGAAATTTCCTGATAATACCAGTGAAAATTGAAAAATCCCATTCCCGATAACTTTTAATTTATATGTTTGCGGATAATAATTAATACACCATTAAATTCAGCGTAAAAAATGCTACCAATAAATCGAATAAAAATCGAAATATAATAGGGGGGGCTATTCTTCACATTGGCCCCTGAATTTTAATCCACAAAGGAATTTTATAAAAAGGCGGACGCGGGCTGCCGGCCGAAGAGGAATGTTTACAGTCAGCTCTCCCGCTCGGCTGTCTTCCCACCGCGGAGTTTCTAAGTTACGCGACGCCTGTTTATTTTCGTTGTAGATCGTTCGCTGGGATCCAGCTACGTCACACACCGGGAAAAAACAGTGTTTTCCCCCCGTTTTTTTCACAGCAGACATCTCTATTCCCGACCCCGCGTTATACGCTAACCTTATAATACACAGTATTTTTACCAACCTTGGGGTCTGTCTGTCAGGCCTGCGAACGCGTTCGCATTTTCGGGGCAAAGCGTAATCACTGCGTACCCAGTTTCTTAGAATCAGAGAAAAGGTTTTTCCAAAAGCGCCCTCTTTTTGTCATTGGGTGTAGTATAATTTTTTAATCGGCCGGGATTCAAACCCGAACCCTCTTGCACGACAGGTGAGTGTTCTACGGCAGAACCACGGATACAGTTACGCTTCACTGAAAATTAAAAACTCTTCCGAGGAGAGGTATATTTTGGCTTGCCAACTTGTTAATGGAGTGTAGCTTCTTCGAATGCATATGTACTTTTTACTACTATGTAAATTAGCGGGATAATTTAAGAAATTTAAACACAGTTGAGGTTCTATAAGCTTTACATGCTTTTAAAATGAGAATTTGAGCCTTTCGAAGATTTCAACTGACCAAAAAGTTGCAATAACATTAGTTGCCTCTCCCAGCAAAATTCTAGGGAGGGCCATTGCCCCCCTGTCCCCCCGGTTCCTACGCCCCTGTTTCTCTGCCATTCTTTATGCTTTTTAATTATGGTAGTGACAATTGTTTCTTTAATAGTTTTTTTATACATTATTTATAATTATATAATTAATAATAAAATTTGAGCTGAGCTTTTTTTAAAGAAAATTCAGTGCAATTTTTTTTTATTTTAATTAGCAATATTTGAACGGTCTGGAATCGAACCCGGATCACTGGATTTAGGCGGATAATGCCTAAAGTATTAAAAAACTCTGACTCTTGGCTAAGATTAATGTGTAGTAACTTGTATATAGCGGATATACCTTATTATTAAATTAATTCAATTAAACAAAGTTGTTTTGCCGACCGACGGCGACCGGAACCGTCGAAAACCACAGTCATTGTATACCAAACGTGATCGACCTGAGCTATTTAAAATACGAAACGATTAATTAATCTAAAATGGATATTACTTTAACCCTATAGTAGCACAAATTTACACGATTTAAATAATTTACAAAATTTTGAAATTCATTTTATAATTTTAAACCATTTTTCGGAAGAAGGCGCTGACCAACGGGTAGAGGATAAGAGATTCAAAAGAAGAAGGCAATGTATTCCCCCCCCCCTTCTGTTCTCGAGACTTACTCCGAACTACGGCCTTCGGTCCGGATGCCGAAATTTTTTTGAAGGGCAGTCGTCGCTACAGTGCTGCCAGACGTACCATAATTATAATACAAATCAATAATTTTAGGAAGAAATTTGGGCTGCACCATAATTGGTGCGATGCGGGCTTATTTACAATAATTTTCGATGTTCAGCCCAGCTTTCTCGTAACGGCTGCGGTAGCGCTCCGGCCTGGCATCATTTGCGTTTTAAAACCTGGCAGCGATGCGTCGCTACCCACTCCAAAAAGACCCTGCTTTTACTTTAGAGCATGTCATCGTGGGAACTAGGCCATTTCCCCCCCCCCCAGTCGTATTAAGCCTTGGCCTACTTTGTTATTCAATTCAACTAGTAACTACCACGACTCCACGAGGGGACTTTTAAACAAGCTGGTAAATATCAATTGGTTTTGCTATTCTAATTTTATATTATTCTTGGCTTAGAATTAAGCAATGAAATTATTTGTTCTTAAAGAAAATATAGGGTTCCCCGCTTCCGGCACACAATGGCTACGTTAAGCTTATGGAACGAGATTTTTTAAACACTAGTAAACGTTTAGTGTTGAAATAAAAACTATTGACTACAGATTTTAAACAGAAATATACCTTATATAAATTTAAATTGGGAATTTAGTTTTCATTTTATTTCGCTACCTGTTCTCCAAAACCTGGTAACTCGAAATTAATTGTTGGCGTTTTTAGAAAGAGCTTTTCAGCCTTCACTAAATAAAAATCAAGATAATTAACCACTTCGGTAACACGATCTGCGCAAACGCAGTGACTGACGCGCCATCTACTATTAAAGAAGAGAACTGCCTAGTATGCAATTTCCTTCTTCCGTTTCTACAAAATTTAAATAGTATGTGCTCTCGGAAAACTGCCGTAAATGGCACAATAAATACTGAAGTGGTGAATTACCACATTGTTTCATGGTTCACGTTTAAAGTGAAAATAATTTTTTTAAAGCATGCGGTTTTATATTTTATAAAATTTATATTTTTTTATTTCATACAGGTTCCAATTTTGAATACACCGACAATAGTATTCCAAAATGAAAACATTAGAGAAATATTCAATTCTCCCTTGGAGGTTAAAATTGACGGGGTGTCATTTGACGTCAACTCTATAAGAATGGCAGTCGCATCCTAGTTTTCTGGATACTATACGTTTCAACTTGAGTATCCGACTTCCTTGAGAAAAACAATGGAGAAGAATTTCCAGAAAGTGGTTTTTAAAATTGTAACAACGGATGTTTCGTCGCCAGTAGTAAGCATTGTCGATAGACTTACAGAATAACCATAAGTTTATTGATCATGCTTTAGAATACACTTCAATTTACTTTAAAGAATAAAGTTTAAATTTTAATAAAAACGTATTTTCTAAACTATGAACTTATTAATGCTTTAAGCTTACTTGTTCCCTTTCTAAATACCTAAATTTGAACGGCCAAAGACTTACATTTGAATGATATATCAGGCACATTTAAACGCCATTTCAGGTAAATATGATCGACCCAAGACTTAAATATGAACTCTAAAACCTACATTTGAACGCCGGAACAGTTAAATTTGAATGATAAATCAAGCACATTTAAACGCCATTTCAGGTAAATATGATCGACCCAAGGCTTTCATTTGAACGCCAAAAGACTTATATTTAAACGCCGGAACGCTTAAATTTGAACGCCCAAAGACTTACATTTGAATGAAAAATCAGGCACATTTAAACGCCATTTCAGGTAAATATGATCGACCCAAGACTTAAATATGAACTCTAAAACCTACATTTGAACGCCGGAACACTTAAATTTCAATAATAAATCCCGCACATTTGAACGCCATTTCAGGTAAATATGATCGACCCAAGACTTAAATTTGAACGCCAAAAGACCCATATTTGAACGCCGGAACGCTTAAATTTGAACGCCTAAAGACTTACATTTGAATGATAAATCACACACATTTTAACGCAATTTAAGGTAAATATGATCGACCCAAGACTTAAATATGAACTCTAAAACCTACATTTGAACACCGGAACACTTAAATTTGAACGCCAAAAGACTTAAATTTGAATATTAAATCACGCACATTTCAGGTAAATATGATTGCCAAAAGAGTTAAATTTAAAAGCCGGATCGTTTAAATTGGTACTTCAGCAATCAAAGATGAACTGTGCGACTATCGGCTTTGAATGCTTTACCCATTCGGAATTGAATCATCGCTTTCAATATTGAATGTTAACCTAGCAGTCAAAGTTGAACGCCCCCGTGAGCATTTACATTTGAATGGTAAAGCATTCCACCACAGTGGCAAGGCATTGAATGCTGATGCATTCAATTTCGAGTGTTGTGTTTTTAGAGTGTATGAAAACTGTTCTTTACGATTAGTTGCGCAATGGTTAATACAGCTTGTGATACACCAGAGGTACGGGAACCTTCTAACAGCCCTTGAATGAAACGGACAACTACGGAACTACATGTAACAGCCTTCTGTTGTTTTTCTGGCTTAAACGTTCCGTCAAATTTGTAAGGTGTTGCTAACGTGTACTTTCTAAGAACCATTGACGCTTTTTTCAAAATTACTTCCTCGTCGTCCATGTTTTTCACGTTAATTGCGCTTTTTACGGTTTGATTTACGTAAGCAATTGACGCTATAACTACATCTCTACCAACTGTGCATGCGTGCAAGTCGGGTAGCTCTGCTAGGATTCTTTCCTTTAATCGTGTGGAGTTCACTCTCGCATTTGACCGAATACCTAAATCCTCTAACTTAGATTTGTACAAATTCGCTATGTCTACAATTTTAATTAAATCAATTATTTCACCAAATACTGCCAAGTGATAAGAATCTTCGTAGTTATTTTCGACATTTTTTTCGGTTGTACAGGCCTACGAGACATTTGGCGTGGTACGAAGAATTTAGTTGAATTAATTCGCCCTCTGAAATTTTACATAGAAGCGTAACGTCCTGTAAATCCTCGGCATATATACGACTTTTTTCAAGTACTTCAGGTGTAGATACTGTACGACACTGTTCTCCAGTCACAGAACAGTCGCTATCGCATAAAAAAACAGGTTGGGCGTTTTTTCTATGATAATTCGATTAAAGTAGTGACATGTCAGTGTCTCGACATTTTCCTAAGATGTTTTGGTCATTCAATTCTTTCGCAATCTTCAAAACTCTGCGCTTTAGTGACTCCGAGGTAACCGTATGCAAAATTTTATCGTTTCCATAATTCCCAGAGTTACAAAACACTTTTCTTTATAACATATCCGTTTCGAATTCTCATCGTAAGAAGCTTCACAGCGTACTTTTCGTTTGACAGCTCGTTTAAGTTTGGCAGCACTATACTGTACTCTGCACGACTTATGCCACTTAGCCTTGTTGTTAATTAAATTCGCCGCTATTCCGCCTGATTTTTTCAAAAAGAGTAAGTCAACATAGTTTAGCAATTCACCTTTTTTCTCAAACTTTAATAAATCCTTTTCAAGAGACTTGTATCCGGCTCCCACATTTAACCGCTTTGTCTCAAAAGGGCACTGCAATCTTTCTTTCGTATCTTTCTGACAAAGTATACATAGTGATAAATCTATATTTTTAGTTTGAGAACTCATTGCACAGCGTACGTCATTAGAAAACAGAAGTCGTCAGTTTCAAAGCATCCAAAAATACGAGTACGTCTAACTGTAATTTTTGTCTAAATCAATCTCGCAACAGCCGTTTGAAAACCGCAGAATTAGGCTTAGTTGTGGTTGCCATGGAAATTCTCGATATAAAAAGATTAAATCTGAAGAAAGCGGGAAAATATGAAAAAAATATCTCGATGTGGTTCCATAGCAGGTTTTAAGTAGTACTGTGACACGTATCACCCAAAAAATTTCATAACTTTCCCCCCTTAACCACCCTAGCTACACGCGATTTACCTTTTTTTATTCCTAAAGTTGCGGCGATGCCGTGCAACTTAGAATTGACATTTTAAAAACACGAAGACGCACGCGGCCTCGGCAACAATCGGGTTTTTTGCTTATAAAATTTTATCCAGTAGGTTTTATTGAAAAATTAAAATTAGGTAGTCGAGAGTATAGTTCATTGCGCGTTTATATCAATTTTATGAGCTATATGCCAGTTCCGAACTATTTATCACCATGCGCTCTCACTATATGTATGTTTTGGTCTTGGCTCCGATGACTCATGTGTTCGTATCTCATTGGATGTCTTCGTATAACGCTACCTTCATTATAAAATCGGTTATTTCAAAATAATTAATTAAAGAAAAACACAAAATAAAAACAAAAATAAAAAAATTATAATTATGAAAAAGTATTAAATGTATTTTGTCACAATTTTAATCTTTTACTATAAATGCAGGTTGAAACACTCACTTCGAAATTAAAAAAAAAGATAAGTGTAAGCCAATTTATCTATCTTATGTAGCAATTTATAAAAATGCATTTAATAACAATTTTCGTTTGTTATAAAAGAAATTGAAGTTTTATTCTTCAAAAATTCTAATGTACATGTGGAAAAACCCAATGGTCATACGAAATAAATGATAATAACAAATGGTTTTGTGATTTATTGATAAAATACGCGAAAAAGTAGATAAGTCCATAATTAAAAGGGATAATATAGCTAAATCCTAAACAAATTTGAAGAAATTTAAAAACTTACTAATAACTCGTACCGATAGGTCTTCGAGCAACGCGAAACTCGGATCAAATAGATCTTCGAGTAATAAACTAAATTAAAAATAAATAAAATAGCCAGAAATTCCAACGGTAGACCGGTTTCGTTCTATTTGGAACTCGTCAGTACCGTGCGGGAAATCTGGCTGGCGACTATCAAATCGAAAAGAGAAACTAAGCCTAAACATTAAAAATTTCAAAACGCGTTGCATATAGCAACGGAAAGCCGAAAAAAGGGGGAGTGTGGTGGAGAATAGTATATACGTTAAGTTAAGTTAGAAGAAACCACCTATGGACTGTGAGAAGGATGATAAAATACGCGAAAAAGTAGATAAGTCCATAATTAAAAGGGATAATATAGCTAAATCCTAAACAAATTTGAAGAAATTTAAAAACTTACTAATAACTCGTACCGATAGGTCTTCGAGCAACGCGAAACTCGGATCAAATAGATCTTCGAGTAATAAACTAAATTAAAAATAAATAAAATAGCCAGAAATTCCAACGGTAGACCGGTTTCGTTCTATTTGGAACTCGTCAGTACCGTGCGGGAAATCTGGCTGGCGACTATCAAATCGAAAAGAGAAACTAAGCCTAAACATTAAAAATTTCAAAACGCGTTGCATATAGCAACGGAAAGCCGAAAAAGGGGGGAGTGTGGTGGAGAATAGTATATACGTTAAGTTAAGTTAGAAGAAACCACCTATGGACTGTGAGAAGGATGATAAAATACGCGAAAAAGTAGATAAGTCCATAATTAAAAGGGATAATATAGCTAAATCCTAAACAAATTTGAAGAAATTTAAAAACTTACTAATAACTCGTACCGATAGGTCTTCGAGCAACGCGAAACTCGGATCAAATAGATCTTCGAGTAATAAACTAAATTAAAAATAAATAAAATAGCCAGAAATTCCAACGGTAGACCGGTTTCGTTCTATTTGGAACTCGTCAGTACCGTGCGGGAAATCTGGCTGGCGACTATCAAATCGAAAAGAGAAACTAAGCCTAAACATTAAAAATTTCAAAACGCGTTGCATATAGCAACGGAAAGCCGAAAAAAGGGGGAGTGTGGTGGAGAATAGTATATACGTTAAGTTAAGTTAGAAGAAACCACCTATGGACTGTGAGAAGGATGATAAAATACGCGAAAAAGTAGATAAGTCCATAATTAAAAGGGATAATATAGCTAAATCCTAAACAAATTTGAAGAAATTTAAAAACTTACTAATAACTCGTACCGATAGGTCTTCGAGCAACGCGAAACTCGGATCAAATAGATCTTCGAGTAATAAACTAAAATAAAAATAAATAAAATAGCCAGAAATTCCAACGGTAGACCGGTTTCGTTCTATTTGGAACTCGTCAGTACCGTGCGGGAAATCTGGCTGGCGACTATCAAATCGAAAAGAGAAACTAAGCCTAAACATTAAAAATTTCAAAACGCGTTGCATATAGCAACGGAAAGCCGAAAAAGGGGGGAGTATGGTGGAGAATAGTATATACGTTAAGTTAAGTTAGAAGAAACCACCTATGGACTGTAAGAAGGATGATAAAATACGCGAAAAAGTAGATAAGTCCATAATTAAAAGGGATAATATAGCTAAATCCTAAACAAATTTGAAGAAATTTAAAAACTTACTAATAACTCGTACCGATAGGTCTTCGAGCAACGCGAAACTCGGATCAAATAGATCTTCGAGTAATAAACTAAATTAAAAATAAATAAAATAGCCAGAAATTCCAACGGTAGACCGGTTTCGTTCTATTTGGAACTCGTCAGTACCGTGCAAGAAATCTGGCTGGCGACTATCAAATCGAAAAGAGAAACTAAGCCTAAACATTAAAAATTTCAAAACGCGTTGCATATAGCAACGGAAAGCCGAAAAAGGGGGGAGTGTGGTGGAGAATAGTATATACGTTAAGTTAAGTTAGAAGAAACCACCTATGGACTGTGAGAAGGATGATAAAATACGCGAAAAAGTAGATAAGTCCATAATTAAAAGGGATAATATAGCTAAATCCTAAACAGATTTGAAGAAATTTAAAAACTTACTAATAACTCGTACCGATAGGTCTTCGAGCAACGCGAAACTCGGATCAAATAGATCTTCGAGTAATAAACTAAATTAAAAATAAATAAAATAGCCAGAAATTCCAACGGTAGACCGGTTTCGTTCTATTTGGAACTCGTCAGTACCGTGCGGGAAATCTGGCTGGCGACTATCAAATCGAAAAGAGAAACTAAGCCTAAACATTAAAAATTTCAAAACGCGTTGCATATAGCAACGGAAAGACGAAAAAGGGGGGAGTGTGATGGAGAATAGTATATACGTTAAGTTAAGTTAGAAGAAACCACCTATGGACTGTGAGAAGGATGATAAAATACGCGAAAAAGTAGATAAGTCCATAATTAAAAGGGATAATATAGCTAAATCCTAAACAAATTTGAAGAAATTTAAAAACTTACTAATAACTCGTACCGATAGGTCTTCGAGCAACGCGAAACTCGGATCAAATAGATTTTCGAGTAATAAACTAAATTAAAAATAAATAAAATAGCCAGAAATTCCAACGGTAGACCGGTTTCGTTCTATTTGGAACTCGTCAGTACCGTGCGGGAAATCTGGCTGGCGACTATCAAATCGAAAAGAGAAACTAAGCCTAAACATTAAAAATTTCAAAACGCGTTGCATATAGCAACGGAAAGCCGAAAAAGGGGGGAGTATGGTGGAGAATAGTATATACGTTAAGTTAAGTTAGAAGAAACCACCTATGGACTGTGAGAAGGATGATAAAATACGCGAAAAAGTAGATAAGTCCGTAATTAAAAGGGATAATATAGCTAAATCCTAAACAAATTTGAAGAAATTTAAAAACTTACTAATAACTCGTACCGATAGGTCTTCGAGCAACGCGAAACTCGGATCAAATAGATCTTCGAGTAATAAACTAAATTAAAAATAAATAAAATAGCCAGAAATTCCAACGGTAGACCGGTTTCGTTCTATTTGGAACTCGTCAGTACCGTGCGGGAAATCTGGCTGGCGACTATCAAATCGAAAAGAGAAACTAAGCCTAAACATTAAAAATTTCAAAACGCGTTGCATATAGCAACGGAAAGCCGAAAAAGGGGGGAGTGTGGTGGAGAATAGTATATACGTTAAGTTAAGTTAGAAGAAACCACCTATGGACTGTGAGTAGGATGATAAAATACGCGAAAAAGTAGATAAGTCCATAATTAAAAAGGATAATATAGCTAAATCCTAAACAAATTTGAAGAAATTTAAAAACTTACTAATAACTCGTACCGATAGGTCTTCGAGCAACGCGAAACTCGGATCAAATAGATCTTCGAGTAATAAACTAAATTAAAAATAAATAAAATAGCCAGAAATTCCAACGGTAGACCGGTTTCGTTCTATTTGGAACTCGTCAGTACCGTGCGGGAAATCTGGCTGGCGACTATCAAATCGAAAAGAGAAACTAAGCCTAAACATTAAAAATTTCAAAACGCGTTGCATATAGTAACGGAAAGCCGAAAAAGGGGGGAGTGTGGTGGAGAATAGTATATACGTTAAGTTAAGTAAGAAGAAACCACCTATGGACTGTGAGAAGGATGATAAAATACGCGAAAAAGTAGATAAGTCCATAATTAAAAGGGATAATATAGCTAAATCCTAAACAAATTTGAAGAAATTTAAAAACTTACTAATAACTCGTACCGATAGGTCTTCGAGCAACGCGAAACTCGGATCAAATAGATCTTCGAGTAATAAACTAAATTAAAAATAAATAAAATAGCCAGAAATTCCAACGGTAGACCGGTTTCGTTCTATTTGGAACTCGTCAGTACCGTGCGGGAAATCTGGCTGGCGACTATCAAATCGAAAAGAGAAACTAAGCCTAAACATTAAAAATTTCAAAACGCGTTGCATATAGCAACGGAAAGCCGAAAAAGGGGGGAGTGTGATGGAGAATAGTATATACGTTAAGCTAAGTTAGAAGAAACCACCTATGGACTGTGAGAAGGATGATAAAATACGCGAAAAAGTAGATAAGTCCATAATTAAAAGGGATAATATAGCTAAATCCTAAACAAATTTGAAGAAATTTAAAAACTTACTAATAACTCGTACCGATAGGTCTTCGAGCAACGCGAAACTGGGATCAAATAGATCTTCGAGTAATAAACTAAATTAATAATAAATAAAATAGCCAGAAATTCCAACGGTAGACCGGTTTCGTTCTATTTGGAACTCGTCAGTACCGTGCGGGAAATCTGGCTGGCGACTATCAAATCGAAAAGAGAAACTAAGCCTAAACATTAAAAATTTCAAAACGCGTTGCATATAGCAACGGAAAGCCGAAAAAGGGGGGAGTGTGATGGAGAATAGTATATACGTTAAGTTAAGTTAGAAGAAACCACCTATGGACTGTGAGAAGGATGATAAAATACGCGAAAAAGTAGATAAGTCCATAATTAAAAGGGATAATATAGCTAAATCCTAAACAAATTTGAAGAAATTTAAAAACTTACTAATAACTCGTACCGATAGGTCTTCGAGCAACGCGAAACTCGGATCAAATAGATCTTCGAGTAATAAACTAAATTAAAAATAAATAAAATAGCCAGAAATTCCAACGGTAGACCGGTTTCGTTCTATTTGGAACTCGTCAGTACCGTGCGGGAAATCTGGCTGGCGACTATCAAATCGAAAAGAGAAACTAAGCCTAAACATTAAAAATTTCAAAACGCGTTGCATATAGCAACGGAAAGCCGAAAAAGGGGGGAGTATGGTGGAGAATAGTATATACGTTAAGTTAAGTTAGAAGAAACCACCTATGGACTGTGAGAAGGATGATAAAATACGCGAAAAAGTAGATAAGTCCGTAATTAAAAGGGATAATATAGCTAAATCCTAAACAAATTTGAAGAAATTTAAAAACTTACTAATAACTCGTACCGATAGGTCTTCGAGCAACGCGAAACTCGGATCAAATAGATCTTCGAGTAATAAACTAAATTAAAAATAAATAAAATAGCCAGAAATTCCAACGGTAGACCGGTTTCGTTCTATTTGGAACTCGTCAGTACCGTGCGGGAAATCTGGCTGGCGACTATCAAATCGAAAAGAGAAACTAAGCCTAAACATTAAAAATTTCAAAACGCGTTGCATATAGCAACGGAAAGCCGAAAAAGGGGGGAGTATGGTGGAGAATAGTATATACGTTAAGTTAAGTTAGAAGAAACCACCTATGGACTGTGAGAAGGATGATAAAATACGCGAAAAAGTAGATAAGTCCGTAATTAAAAGGGATAATATAGCTAAATCCTAAACAAATTTGAAGAAATTTAAAAACTTACTAATAACTCGTACCGATAGGTCTTCGAGCAACGCGAAACTCGGATCAAATAGATCTTCGAGTAATAAACTAAATTAAAAATAAATAAAATAGCCAGAAATTCCAACGGTAGACCGGTTTCGTTCTATTTGGAACTCGTCAGTACCGTGCGGGAAATCTGGCTGGCGACTATCAAATCGAAAAGAGAAACTAAGCCTAAACATTAAAAATTTCAAAACGCGTTGCATATAGCAACGGAAAGCCGAAAAAGGGGGGAGTGTGATGGAGAATAGTATATACGTTAAGCTAAGTTAGAAGAAACCACCTATGGACTGTGAGAAGGATGATAAAATACGCGAAAAAGTAGATAAGTCCATAATTAAAAGGGATAATATAGCTAAATCCTAAACAAATTTGAAGAAATTTAAAAACTTACTAATAACTCGTACCGATAGGTCTTCGAGCAACGCGAAACTCGGATCAAATAGATCTTCGAGTAATAAACTAAATTAATAATAAATAAAATAGCCAGAAATTCCAACGGTAGACCGGTTTCGTTCTATTTGGAACTCGTCAGTACCGTGCGGGAAATCTGGCTGGCGACTATCAAATCGAAAAGAGAAACTAAGCCTAAACATTAAAAATTTCAAAACGCGTTGCATATAGTAACGGAAAGCCGAAAAAGGGGGGAGTGTGGTGGAGAATAGTATATACGTTAAGTTAAGTAAGAAGAAACCACCTATGGACTGTGAGAAGGATGATAAAATACGCGAAAAAGTAGATAAGTCCATAATTAAAAGGGATAATATAGCTAAATCCTAAACAAATTTGAAGAAATTTAAAAACTTACTAATAACTCGTACCGATAGGTCTTCGAGCAACGCGAAACTCGGATCAAATAGATCTTCGAGTAATAAACTAAATTAAAAATAAATAAAATAGCCAGAAATTCCAACGGTAGACCGGTTTCGTTCTATTTGGAACTCGTCAGTACCGTGCGGGAAATCTGGCTGGCGACTATCAAATCGAAAAGAGAAACTAAGCCTAAACATTAAAAATTTCAAAACGCGTTGCATATAGCAACGGAAAGCCGAAAAAAGGGGGAGTGTGATGGAGAATAGTATATACGTTAAGCTAAGTTAGAAGAAACCACCTATGGACTGTGAGAAGGATGATAAAATACGCGAAAAAGTAGATAAGTCCATAATTAAAAGGGATAATATAGCTAAATCCTAAACAAATTTGAAGAAATTTAAAAACTTACTAATAACTCGTACCGATAGGTCTTCGAGCAACGCGAAACTGGGATCAAATAGATCTTCGAGTAATAAACTAAATTAATAATAAATAAAATAGCCAGAAATTCCAACGGTAGACCGGTTTCGTTCTATTTGGAACTCGTCAGTACCGTGCGGGAAATCTGGCTGGCGACTATCAAATCGAAAAGAGAAACTAAGCCTAAACATTAAAAATTTCAAAACGCGTTGCATATAGCAACGGAAAGCCGAAAAAGGGGGGAGTGTGATGGAGAATAGTATATACGTTAAGTTAAGTTAGAAGAAACCACCTATGGACTGTGAGAAGGATGATAAAATACGCGAAAAAGTAGATAAGTCCATAATTAAAAGGGATAATATAGCTAAATCCTAAACAAATTTGAAGAAATTTAAAAACTTACTAATAACTCGTACCGATAGGTCTTCGAGCAACGCGAAACTCGGATCAAATAGATCTTCGAGTAATAAACTAAATTAAAAATAAATAAAATAGCCAGAAATTCCAACGGTAGACCGGTTTCGTTCTATTTGGAACTCGTCAGTACCGTGCGGGAAATCTGGCTGGCGACTATCAAATCGAAAAGAGAAACTAAGCCTAAACATTAAAAATTTCAAAACGCGTTGCATATAGCAACGGAAAGCCGAAAAAGGGGGGAGTATGGTGGAGAATAGTATATACGTTAAGTTAAGTTAGAAGAAACCACCTATGGACTGTGAGAAGGATGATAAAATACGCGAAAAAGTAGATAAGTCCGTAATTAAAAGGGATAATATAGCTAAATCCTAAACAAATTTGAAGAAATTTAAAAACTTACTAATAACTCGTACCGATAGGTCTTCGAGCAACGCGAAACTCGGATCAAATAGATCTTCGAGTAATAAACTAAATTAAAAATAAATAAAATAGCCAGAAATTCCAACGGTAGACCGGTTTCGTTCTATTTGGAACTCGTCAGTACCGTGCGGGAAATCTGGCTGGCGACTATCAAATCGAAAAGAGAAACTAAGCCTAAACATTAAAAATTTCAAAACGCGTTGCATATAGCAACGGAAAGCCGAAAAAGGGGGGAGTGTGGTGGAGAATAGTATATACGTTAAGTTAAGTTAGAAGAAACCACCTATGGACTGTGAGTAGGATGATAAAATACGCGAAAAAGTAGATAAGTCCATAATTAAAAAGGATAATATAGCTAAATCCTAAACAAATTTGAAGAAATTTAAAAACTTACTAATAACTCGTACCGATAGGTCTTCGAGCAACGCGAAACTCGGATCAAATAGATCTTCGAGTAATAAACTAAATTAAAAATAAATAAAATAGCCAGAAATTCCAACGGTAGACCGGTTTCGTTCTATTTGGAACTCGTCAGTACCGTGCGGGAAATCTGGC
This sequence comes from Leiobunum rupestre, assembly GCF_980474605.1. Taxonomy (NCBI): domain Eukaryota; kingdom Metazoa; phylum Arthropoda; class Arachnida; order Opiliones; family Sclerosomatidae; genus Leiobunum; species Leiobunum rupestre. The sequence continues at coordinate 24,314,965 of NC_143394.1, read as the reverse complement.
TGGCGACTATCAAATCGAAAAGAGAAACTAAGCCTAAACATTAAAAATTTCAAAACGCGTTGCATATAGTAACGGAAAGCCGAAAAAGGGGGGAGTGTGGTGGAGAATAGTATATACGTTAAGTTAAGTAAGAAGAAACCACCTATGGACTGTGAGAAGGATGATAAAATACGCGAAAAAGTAGATAAGTCCATAATTAAAAGGGATAATATAGCTAAATCCTAAACAAATTTGAAGAAATTTAAAAACTTACTAATAACTCGTACCGATAGGTCTTCGAGCAACGCGAAACTCGGATCAAATAGATCTTCGAGTAATAAACTAAATTAAAAATAAATAAAATAGCCAGAAATTCCAACGGTAGACCGGTTTCGTTCTATTTGGAACTCGTCAGTACCGTGCGGGAAATCTGGCTGGCGACTATCAAATCGAAAAGAGAAACTAAGCCTAAACATTAAAAATTTCAAAACGCGTTGCATATAGCAACGGAAAGCCGAAAAAGGGGGGAGTGTGATGGAGAATAGTATATACGTTAAGCTAAGTTAGAAGAAACCACCTATGGACTGTGAGAAGGATGATAAAATACGCGAAAAAGTAGATAAGTCCATAATTAAAAGGGATAATATAGCTAAATCCTAAACAAATTTGAAGAAATTTAAAAACTTACTAATAACTCGTACCGATAGGTCTTCGAGCAACGCGAAACTGGGATCAAATAGATCTTCGAGTAATAAACTAAATTAATAATAAATAAAATAGCCAGAAATTCCAACGGTAGACCGGTTTCGTTCTATTTGGAACTCGTCAGTACCGTGCGGGAAATCTGGCTGGCGACTATCAAATCGAAAAGAGAAACTAAGCCTAAACATTAAAAATTTCAAAACGCGTTGCATATAGCAACGGAAAGCCGAAAAAGGGGGGAGTGTGATGGAGAATAGTATATACGTTAAGTTAAGTTAGAAGAAACCACCTATGGACTGTGAGAAGGATGATAAAATACGCGAAAAAGTAGATAAGTCCATAATTAAAAGGGATAATATAGCTAAATCCTAAACAAATTTGAAGAAATTTAAAAACTTACTAATAACTCGTACCGATAGGTCTTCGAGCAACGCGAAACTCGGATCAAATAGATCTTCGAGTAATAAACTAAATTAAAAATAAATAAAATAGCCAGAAATTCCAACGGTAGACCGGTTTCGTTCTATTTGGAACTCGTCAGTACCGTGCGGGAAATCTGGCTGGCGACTATCAAATCGAAAAGAGAAACTAAGCCTAAACATTAAAAATTTCAAAACGCGTTGCATATAGCAACGGAAAGCCGAAAAAGGGGGGAGTATGGTGGAGAATAGTATATACGTTAAGTTAAGTTAGAAGAAACCACCTATGGACTGTGAGAAGGATGATAAAATACGCGAAAAAGTAGATAAGTCCGTAATTAAAAGGGATAATATAGCTAAATCCTAAACAAATTTGAAGAAATTTAAAAACTTACTAATAACTCGTACCGATAGGTCTTCGAGCAACGCGAAACTCGGATCAAATAGATCTTCGAGTAATAAACTAAATTAAAAATAAATAAAATAGCCAGAAATTCCAACGGTAGACCGGTTTCGTTCTATTTGGAACTCGTCAGTACCGTGCGGGAAATCTGGCTGGCGACTATCAAATCGAAAAGAGAAACTAAGCCTAAACATTAAAAATTTCAAAACGCGTTGCATATAGCAACGGAAAGCCGAAAAAGGGGGGAGTATGGTGGAGAATAGTATATACGTTAAGTTAAGTTAGAAGAAACCACCTATGGACTGTGAGAAGGATGATAAAATACGCGAAAAAGTAGATAAGTCCGTAATTAAAAGGGATAATATAGCTAAATCCTAAACAAATTTGAAGAAATTTAAAAACTTACTAATAACTCGTACCGATAGGTCTTCGAGCAACGCGAAACTCGGATCAAATAGATCTTCGAGTAATAAACTAAATTAAAAATAAATAAAATAGCCAGAAATTCCAACGGTAGACCGGTTTCGTTCTATTTGGAACTCGTCAGTACCGTGCGGGAAATCTGGCTGGCGACTATCAAATCGAAAAGAGAAACTAAGCCTAAACATTAAAAATTTCAAAACGCGTTGCATATAGCAACGGAAAGCCGAAAAAGGGGGGAGTGTGATGGAGAATAGTATATACGTTAAGCTAAGTTAGAAGAAACCACCTATGGACTGTGAGAAGGATGATAAAATACGCGAAAAAGTAGATAAGTCCATAATTAAAAGGGATAATATAGCTAAATCCTAAACAAATTTGAAGAAATTTAAAAACTTACTAATAACTCGTACCGATAGGTCTTCGAGCAACGCGAAACTCGGATCAAATAGATCTTCGAGTAATAAACTAAATTAAAAATAAATAAAATAGCCAGAAATTCCAACGGTAGACCGGTTTCGTTCTATTTGGAACTCGTCAGTACCGTGCGGGAAATCTGGCTGGCGACTATCAAATCGAAAAGAGAAACTAAGCCTAAACATTAAAAATTTCAAAACGCGTTGCATATAGCAACGGAAAGCCGAAAAAGGGGGGAGTATGGTGGAGAATAGTATATACGTTAAGTTAAGTTAGAAGAAACCACCTATGGACTGTGAGAAGGATGATAAAATACGCGAAAAAGTAGATAAGTCCGTAATTAAAAGGGATAATATAGCTAAATCCTAAACAAATTTGAAGAAATTTAAAAACTTACTAATAACTCGTACCGATAGGTCTTCGAGCAACGCGAAACTCGGATCAAATAGATCTTCGAGTAATAAACTAAATTAAAAATAAATAAAATAGCCAGAAATTCCAACGGTAGACCGGTTTCGTTCTATTTGGAACTCGTCAGTACCGTGCGGGAAATCTGGCTGGCGACTATCAAATCGAAAAGAGAAACTAAGCCTAAACATTAAAAATTTCAAAACGCGTTGCATATAGCAACGGAAAGCCGAAAAAGGGGGGAGTGTGGTGGAGAATAGTATATACGTTAAGTTAAGTTAGAAGAAACCACCTATGGACTGTGAGTAGGATGATAAAATACGCGAAAAAGTAGATAAGTCCATAATTAAAAAGGATAATATAGCTAAATCCTAAACAAATTTGAAGAAATTTAAAAACTTACTAATAACTCGTACCGATAGGTCTTCGAGCAACGCGAAACTCGGATCAAATAGATCTTCGAGTAATAAACTAAATTAAAAATAAATAAAATAGCCAGAAATTCCAACGGTAGACCGGTTTCGTTCTATTTGGAACTCGTCAGTACCGTGCGGGAAATCTGGCTGGCGACTATCAAATCGAAAAGAGAAACTAAGCCTAAACATTAAAAATTTCAAAACGCGTTGCATATAGTAACGGAAAGCCGAAAAAGGGGGGAGTGTGGTGGAGAATAGTATATACGTTAAGTTAAGTAAGAAGAAACCACCTATGGACTGTGAGAAGGATGATAAAATACGCGAAAAAGTAGATAAGTCCATAATTAAAAGGGATAATATAGCTAAATCCTAAACAAATTTGAAGAAATTTAAAAACTTACTAATAACTCGTACCGATAGGTCTTCGAGCAACGCGAAACTCGGATCAAATAGATCTTCGAGTAATAAACTAAATTAAAAATAAATAAAATAGCCAGAAATTCCAACGGTAGACCGGTTTCGTTCTATTTGGAACTCGTCAGTACCGTGCGGGAAATCTGGCTGGCGACTATCAAATCGAAAAGAGAAACTAAGCCTAAACATTAAAAATTTCAAAACGCGTTGCATATAGCAACGGAAAGCCGAAAAAGGGGGGAGTGTGATGGAGAATAGTATATACGTTAAGCTAAGTTAGAAGAAACCACCTATGGACTGTGAGAAGGATGATAAAATACGCGAAAAAGTAGATAAGTCCATAATTAAAAGGGATAATATAGCTAAATCCTAAACAAATTTGAAGAAATTTAAAAACTTACTAATAACTCGTACCGATAGGTCTTCGAGCAACGCGAAACTGGGATCAAATAGATCTTCGAGTAATAAACTAAATTAATAATAAATAAAATAGCCAGAAATTCCAACGGTAGACCGGTTTCGTTCTATTTGGAACTCGTCAGTACCGTGCGGGAAATCTGGCTGGCGACTATCAAATCGAAAAGAGAAACTAAGCCTAAACATTAAAAATTTCAAAACGCGTTGCATATAGCAACGGAAAGCCGAAAAAGGGGGGAGTGTGATGGAGAATAGTATATACGTTAAGTTAAGTTAGAAGAAACCACCTATGGACTGTGAGAAGGATGATAAAATACGCGAAAAAGTAGATAAGTCCATAATTAAAAGGGATAATATAGCTAAATCCTAAACAAATTTGAAGAAATTTAAAAACTTACTAATAACTCGTACCGATAGGTCTTCGAGCAACGCGAAACTCGGATCAAATAGATCTTCGAGTAATAAACTAAATTAAAAATAAATAAAATAGCCAGAAATTCCAACGGTAGACCGGTTTCGTTCTATTTGGAACTCGTCAGTACCGTGCGGGAAATCTGGCTGGCGACTATCAAATCGAAAAGAGAAACTAAGCCTAAACATTAAAAATTTCAAAACGCGTTGCATATAGCAACGGAAAGCCGAAAAAGGGGGGAGTATGGTGGAGAATAGTATATACGTTAAGTTAAGTTAGAAGAAACCACCTATGGACTGTGAGAAGGATGATAAAATACGCGAAAAAGTAGATAAGTCCGTAATTAAAAGGGATAATATAGCTAAATCCTAAACAAATTTGAAGAAATTTAAAAACTTACTAATAACTCGTACCGATAGGTCTTCGAGCAACGCGAAACTCGGATCAAATAGATCTTCGAGTAATAAACTAAATTAAAAATAAATAAAATAGCCAGAAATTCCAACGGTAGACCGGTTTCGTTCTATTTGGAACTCGTCAGTACCGTGCGGGAAATCTGGCTGGCGACTATCAAATCGAAAAGAGAAACTAAGCCTAAACATTAAAAATTTCAAAACGCGTTGCATATAGCAACGGAAAGCCGAAAAAGGGGGGAGTATGGTGGAGAATAGTATATACGTTAAGTTAAGTTAGAAGAAACCACCTATGGACTGTGAGAAGGATGATAAAATACGCGAAAAAGTAGATAAGTCCGTAATTAAAAGGGATAATATAGCTAAATCCTAAACAAATTTGAAGAAATTTAAAAACTTACTAATAACTCGTACCGATAGGTCTTCGAGCAACGCGAAACTCGGATCAAATAGATCTTCGAGTAATAAACTAAATTAAAAATAAATAAAATAGCCAGAAATTCCAACGGTAGACCGGTTTCGTTCTATTTGGAACTCGTCAGTACCGTGCGGGAAATCTGGCTGGCGACTATCAAATCGAAAAGAGAAACTAAGCCTAAACATTAAAAATTTCAAAACGCGTTGCATATAGCAACGGAAAGCCGAAAAAGGGGGGAGTGTGATGGAGAATAGTATATACGTTAAGCTAAGTTAGAAGAAACCACCTATGGACTGTGAGAAGGATGATAAAATACGCGAAAAAGTAGATAAGTCCATAATTAAAAGGGATAATATAGCTAAATCCTAAACAAATTTGAAGAAATTTAAAAACTTACTAATAACTCGTACCGATAGGTCTTCGAGCAACGCGAAACTCGGATCAAATAGATCTTCGAGTAATAAACTAAATTAATAATAAATAAAATAGCCAGAAATTCCAACGGTAGACCGGTTTCGTTCTATTTGGAACTCGTCAGTACCGTGCGGGAAATCTGGCTGGCGACTATCAAATCGAAAAGAGAAACTAAGCCTAAACATTAAAAATTTCAAAACGCGTTGCATATAGTAACGGAAAGCCGAAAAAGGGGGGAGTGTGGTGGAGAATAGTATATACGTTAAGTTAAGTAAGAAGAAACCACCTATGGACTGTGAGAAGGATGATAAAATACGCGAAAAAGTAGATAAGTCCATAATTAAAAGGGATAATATAGCTAAATCCTAAACAAATTTGAAGAAATTTAAAAACTTACTAATAACTCGTACCGATAGGTCTTCGAGCAACGCGAAACTCGGATCAAATAGATCTTCGAGTAATAAACTAAATTAAAAATAAATAAAATAGCCAGAAATTCCAACGGTAGACCGGTTTCGTTCTATTTGGAACTCGTCAGTACCGTGCGGGAAATCTGGCTGGCGACTATCAAATCGAAAAGAGAAACTAAGCCTAAACATTAAAAATTTCAAAACGCGTTGCATATAGCAACGGAAAGCCGAAAAAAGGGGGAGTGTGATGGAGAATAGTATATACGTTAAGCTAAGTTAGAAGAAACCACCTATGGACTGTGAGAAGGATGATAAAATACGCGAAAAAGTAGATAAGTCCATAATTAAAAGGGATAATATAGCTAAATCCTAAACAAATTTGAAGAAATTTAAAAACTTACTAATAACTCGTACCGATAGGTCTTCGAGCAACGCGAAACTGGGATCAAATAGATCTTCGAGTAATAAACTAAATTAATAATAAATAAAATAGCCAGAAATTCCAACGGTAGACCGGTTTCGTTCTATTTGGAACTCGTCAGTACCGTGCGGGAAATCTGGCTGGCGACTATCAAATCGAAAAGAGAAACTAAGCCTAAACATTAAAAATTTCAAAACGCGTTGCATATAGCAACGGAAAGCCGAAAAAGGGGGGAGTGTGATGGAGAATAGTATATACGTTAAGTTAAGTTAGAAGAAACCACCTATGGACTGTGAGAAGGATGATAAAATACGCGAAAAAGTAGATAAGTCCATAATTAAAAGGGATAATATAGCTAAATCCTAAACAAATTTGAAGAAATTTAAAAACTTACTAATAACTCGTACCGATAGGTCTTCGAGCAACGCGAAACTCGGATCAAATAGATCTTCGAGTAATAAACTAAATTAAAAATAAATAAAATAGCCAGAAATTCCAACGGTAGACCGGTTTCGTTCTATTTGGAACTCGTCAGTACCGTGCGGGAAATCTGGCTGGCGACTATCAAATCGAAAAGAGAAACTAAGCCTAAACATTAAAAATTTCAAAACGCGTTGCATATAGCAACGGAAAGCCGAAAAAGGGGGGAGTATGGTGGAGAATAGTATATACGTTAAGTTAAGTTAGAAGAAACCACCTATGGACTGTGAGAAGGATGATAAAATACGCGAAAAAGTAGATAAGTCCGTAATTAAAAGGGATAATATAGCTAAATCCTAAACAAATTTGAAGAAATTTAAAAACTTACTAATAACTCGTACCGATAGGTCTTCGAGCAACGCGAAACTCGGATCAAATAGATCTTCGAGTAATAAACTAAATTAAAAATAAATAAAATAGCCAGAAATTCCAACGGTAGACCGGTTTCGTTCTATTTGGAACTCGTCAGTACCGTGCGGGAAATCTGGCTGGCGACTATCAAATCGAAAAGAGAAACTAAGCCTAAACATTAAAAATTTCAAAACGCGTTGCATATAGCAACGGAAAGCCGAAAAAGGGGGGAGTGTGATGGAGAATAGTATATACGTTAAGTTAAGTTAGAAGAAACCACCTATGGACTGTGAGAAGGATGATAAAATACGCGAAAAAGTAGATAAGTCCATAATTAAAAGGGATAATATAGCTAAATCCTAAACAAATTTGAAGAAATTTAAAAACTTACTAATAACTCGTACCGATAGGTCTTCGAGCAACGCGAAACTCGGATCAAATAGATCTTCGAGTAATAAACTAAATTAATAATAAATAAAATAGCCAGAAATTCCAACGGTAGACCGGTTTCGTTCTATTTGGAACTCGTCAGTACCGTGCGGGAAATCTGGCTGGCGACTATCAAATCGAAAAGAGAAACTAAGCCTAAACATTAAAAATTTCAAAACGCGTTGCATATAGCAACGGAAAGCCGAAAAAGGGGGGAGTATGGTGGAGAATAGTATATACGTTAAGTTAAGTTAGAAGAAACCACCTATGGACTGTGAGAAGGATGATAAAATACGCGAAAAAGTAGATAAGTCCGTAATTAAAAGGGATAATATAGCTAAATCCTAAACAAATTTGAAGAAATTTAAAAACTTACTAATAACTCGTACCGATAGGTCTTCGAGCAACGCGAAACTCGGATCAAATAGATCTTCGAGTAATAAACTAAATTAAAAATAAATAAAATAGCCAGAAATTCCAACGGTAGACCGGTTTCGTTCTATTTGGAACTCGTCAGTACCGTGCGGGAAATCTGGCTGGCGACTATCAAATCGAAAAGAGAAACTAAGCCTAAACATTAAAAATTTCAAAACGCGTTGCATATAGCAACGGAAAGCCGAAAAAGGGGGGAGTGTGGTGGAGAATAGTATATACGTTAAGTTAAGTTAGAAGAAACCACCTATGGACTGTGAGAAGGATGATAAAATACGCGAAAAAGTAGATAAGTCCATAATTAAAAGGGATAATATAGCTAAATCCTAAACAAATTTGAAGAAATTTAAAAACTTACTAATAACTCGTACCGATAGGTCTTCGAGCAACGCGAAACTCGGATCAAATAGATCTTCGAGTAATAAACTAAATTTATAATAAATAAAATAGCCAGAAATTCCAACGGTAGACCGGTTTCGTTCTATTTGGAACTCGTCAGTACCGTGCGGGAAATCTGGCTGGCGACTATCAAATCGAAAAGAGAAACTAAGCCTAAACATTAAAAATTTCAAAACGCGTTGCATATAGCAACGGAAAGCCGAAAAAGGGGGGAGTGTGGTGGAGAATAGTATATACGTTAAGTTAAGTTAGAAGAAACCACCTATTGACTGTGAGAAGGATGATAAAATACGCGAAAAAGTAGATAAGTCCATAATTAAAAGGGGTAATATAGCTAAATCCTAAACAAATTTGAAGAAATTTAAAAACTTACTAATAACTCGTACCGATAGGTCTTCGAGCAACGCGAAACTCGGATCAAATAGATCTTCGAGTAATAAACTAAATTAAAAATAAATAAAATAGCCAGAAATTCCAACGGTAGACCGGTTTCGTTCTATTTGGAACTCGTCAGTACCGTGCGGGAAATCTGGCTGGCGACTATCAAATCGAAAAGAGAAACTAAGCCTAAACATTAAAAATTTCAAAACGCGTTGCATATAGCAACGGAAAGCCGAAAAAGGGGGGAGTGTGGTGGAGAATAGTATATACGTTAAGTTAAGTTAGAAGAAACCACCTATGGACTGTGAGAAGGATGATAAAATACGCGAAAAAGTAGATAAGTCCGTAATTAAAAGGGATAATATAGCTAAATCCTAAACAAATTTGAAGAAATTTAAAAACTTACTAATAACTCGTACCGATAGGTCTTCGAGCAACGCGAAACTCGGATCAAATAGATCTTCGAGTAATAAACTAAATTAAAAATAAATAAAATAGCAAGAAATTCCAACGGTAGACCGGTTTCGTTCTATTTGGAACTCGTCAGTACCGTGCGGGAAATCTGGCTGGCGACTATCAAATCGAAAAGAGAAACTAAGCCTAAACATAAAAAATTTCAAAACGCGTTGCATATAGCAACGGAAAGCCGAAAAAGGGGGGAGTGTGGTGGAGAATAGTATATACGTTAAGTTAAGTTAGAAGAAACCACCTATGGACTGTGAGAAGGATGATAAAATACGCGAAAAAGTATATAAGTCCATAATTAAAAGGGATAATATAGCTAAATCCTAAACAAATTTGAAGAAATTTAAAAACTTACTAATAACTCGTACCGATAGGTCTTCGAGCAACGCGAAACTCGGATCAAATAGATCTTCGAGTAATAAACTAAATTAAAAATAAATAAAATAGCCAGAAATTCCAACGGTAGACCGGTTTCGTTCTATTTGGAACTCGTCAGTACCGTGCGGGAAATCTGGCTGGCGACTATCAAATCGAAAAGAGAAACTAAGCCTAAACATTAAAAATTTCAAAACGCGTTGCATATAGCAACGGAAAGCCGAAAAAGGGGGGAGTGTGGTGGAGAATAGTATATACGTTAAGTTAAGTTAGAAGAAACCACCTATTGACTGTGAGAAGGATGATAAAATACGCGAAAAAGTAGATAAGTCCATAATTAAAAGGGATAATATAGCTAAATCCTAAACAAATTTGAAGAAATTTAAAAACTTACTAATAACTCGTACCGATAGGTCTTCGAGCAACGCGAAACTCGGATCAAATAGATCTTCGAGTAATAAACTAAATTAAAAATAAATAAAATAGCCAGAAATTCCAACGGTAGACCGGTTTCGTTCTATTTGGAACTCGTAAGTACCGTGCGGGAAATCTGGCTGGCGACTATCAAATCGAAAAGAGAAACTAAGCCTAAACATTAAAAATTTCAAAACGCGTTGCATATAGCAACGGAAAGCCGAAAAAGGGGGGAGTGTGGTGGAGAATAGTATATACGTTAAGTTAAGTTAGAAGAAACCACCTATATACTGTGAGAAGGATGATAAAATACGCGAAAAAGTAGATAAGTCCATAATTAAAAGGGATAATATAGCTAAATCCTAAACAAATTTGAAGAAATTTAAAAACTTACTAATAACTCGTACCGATAGGTCTTCGAGCAACGCGAAACTCGGATCAAATAGATCTTCGAGTAATAAACTAAATTAAAAATAAATAAAATAGCCAGAAATTCCAACGGTAGACCGGTTTCGTTCTATTTGGAACTCGTAAGTACCGTGCGGGAAATCTGGCTGGCGACTATCAAATCGAAAAGAGAAACTAAGCCTAAACATTAAAAATTTCAAAACGCGTTGCATATAGCAACGGAAAGCCGAAAAAGGGGGGAGTATGGTGGAGAATAGTATATACGTTAAGTTAAGTTAGAAGAAACCACCTATGGACTGTGAGAAGGATGATAAAATACGCGAAAAAGTAGATAAGTCCATAATTAAAAGGGGTAATATAGCTAAATCCTAAACAAATTTGAAGAAATTTAAAAACTTACTAATAACTCGTACCGATAGGTCTTCGAGCAACGCGAAACTCGGATCAAATAGATCTTCGAGTAATAAACTAAATTAAAAATAAATAAAATAGCCAGAAATTCCAACGGTAGACCGGTTTCGTTCTATTTGGAACTCGTCAGTACCGTGCGGGAAATCTGGCTGGCGACTATCAAATCGAAAAGAGAAACTAAGCCTAAACATTAAAAATTTCAAAACGCGTTGCATATAGCAACGGAAAGCCGAAAAAGGGGGGAGTGTGGTGGAGAATAGTATATACGTTAAGTTAAGTTAGAAGAAACCACCTATGGACTGTGAGAAGGATGATAAAATACGCGAAAAAGTAGATAAGTCCATAATTAAAAGGGATAATATAGCTAAATCCTAAACAAATTTGAAGAAATTTAAAAACTTACTAATAACTCGTACCGATAGGTCTTCGAGCAACGCGAAACTCGGATCAAATAGATCTTCGAGTAATAAACTAAATTAAAAATAAATAAAATAGCCAGAAATTCCAACGGTAGACCGGTTTCGTTCTATTTGGAACTCGTAAGTACCGTGCGGGAAATCTGGCTGGCGACTATCAAATCGAAAAGAGAAACTAAGCCTAAACATTAAAAATTTCAAAACGCGTTGCATATAGCAACGGAAAGCCGAAAAAGGGGGGAGTATGGTGGAGAATAGTATATACGTTAAGTTAAGTTAGAAGAAAGCACCTATGGACTGTGAGAAGGATGATAAAATACGCGAAAAAGTAGATAAGTCCATAATTAAAAGGGATAATATAGCTAAATCCTAAACAAATTTGAAGAAATTTAAAAACTTACTAATAACTCGTACCGATAGGTCTTCGAGCAACGCGAAACTCGGATCAAATAGATCTTCGAGTAATAAACTAAATTAAAAATAAATAAAATAGCCAGAAATTCCAACGGTAGACCGGTTTCGTTCTATTTGGAACTCGTCAGTACCGTGCGGGAAATCTGGCTGGCGACTATCAAATCGAAAAGAGAAACTAAGCCTAAACATTAAAAATTTCAAAACGCGTTGCATATAGCAACGGAAAGCCGAAAAGGGGGGGAGTGTGGTGGAGAATAGTATATACGTTAAGTTAAGTTAGAAGAAACCACCTATGGACTGTGAGAAGGATGATAAAATACGCGAAAAAGTAGATAAGTCCGTAATTAAAAGGGATAATATAGCTAAATCCTAAACAAATTTGAAGAAATTTAAAAACTTACTAATAACTCGTACCGATAGGTCTTCGAGCAACGCGAAACTCGGATCAAATAGATCTTCGAGTAATAAACTAAATTAATAATAAATAAAATAGACAGAAATTCCAACGGTAGACCGGTTTCGTTCTATTTGGAACTCGTCAGTACCGTGCGGGAAATATGGCTGGCGACTATCAAATCGAAAAGAGAAACTAAGCCTAAACATTAAAAATTTCAAAACGCGTTGCATATAGCCACGGAAAGCCGAAAAAGGGGGGAGTGTGGTGGAGAATAGTATATACGTTAAGTTAAGTTAGAAGAAACCACCTATGGACTGTGAGAAGGATGATAAAATACGCGAAAAAGTAGATAAGTCCGTAATTAAAAGGGATAATATAGCTAAATCCTAAACAAATTTGAAGAAATTTAAAAACTTACTAATAACTCGTACCGATAGGTCTTCGAGCAACGCGAAACTCGGATCAAATAGATCTTCGAGTAATAAACTAAATTAAAAATAAATAAAATAGCCAGAAATTCCAACGGTAGACCGGTTTCGTTCTATTTGGAACTCGTCAGTACCGTGCGGGAAATCTGGCTGGCGACTATCAAATCGAAAAGAGAAACTAAGCCTAAACATTAAAAATTTCAAAACGCGTTGCATATAGCAACGGAAAGCCGAAAAAGGGGGGAGTGTGGTGGAGAATAGTATATACGTTAAGTTAAGTTAGAAGAAACCACCTATGGACTGTGAGAAGGATGATAAAATACGCGAAAAAGTAGATAAGTCCATAATTAAAAGGGATAATATAGCTAAATCCTAAACAAATTTGAAGAAATTTAAAAACTTACTAATAACTCGTACCGATAGGTCTTCGAGCAACGCGAAACTCGGATCAAATAGATCTTCGAGTAATAAACTAAATTAATAATAAATAAAATAGCCAGAAATTCCAACGGTAGACCGGTTTCGTTCTATTTGGAACTCGTCAGTACCGTGCGGGAAATCTGGCTGGCGACTATCAAATCGAAAAGAGAAACTAAGCCTAAACATTAAAAATTTCAAAACGCGTTGCATATAGCAATGGAAAGCCGAAAAAGGGGGGAGTGTGGTGGAGAATAGTATATACGTTAAGTTAAGTTAGAAGAAACCACCTATGGACTGTGAGAAGGATGATAAAATACGCGAAAAAGTAGATAAGTCCGTAATTAAAAGGGATAATATAGCTAAATCCTAAACAAATTTGAAGAAATTTAAAAACTTACTAATAACTCGTACCGATAGGTCTTCGAGCAACGCGAAACTCGGATCAAATAGATCTTCGAGTAATAAACTAAATTAAAAATAAATAAAATAGCCAGAAATTCCAACGGTAGACCGGTTTCGTTCTATTTGGAACTCGTCAGTACCGTGCGGGAAATCTGGCTGGCGACTATCAAATCGAAAAGAGAAACTAAGCGTAAACATTAAAAATTTCAAAACGCGTTGCATATAGCAACGGAAAGCCGAAAAAGGGGGGAGTGTGGTGGAGAATAGTATATACGTTAAGTTAAGTTAGAAGAAACCACAATGGACTGTGAGAAGGATGATAAAATACGCGAAAAGGTAGATAAGTCCATAATTGAAAGGGATAATATAGCTAAATCCTAAACAAATTTGAAGAAATTTAAAAACTTACTAATAACTCGTACCGAAAGGTCTTCGAGCAACGCGAAACTCGGATCAAATAGATCTTCGAGTAATAAACTAAATTAAAAATAAATAAAATAGCCAGAAATTCCAACGGTAGACCGGTTTCGTTCTATTTGGAACTCGTCAGTACCGTGCGGGAAATCTGGCTGGCGACTATCAAATCGAAAAGAGAAACTAAGCCTAAACATTAAAAATTTCAAAACGCGTTGCATATAGCAACGGAAAGCCGAAAAAGGGGGAGTGTGGTGGAGAATAGTATATACGTTAAGTTAAGTTAGAAGAAACCGCCTATGGACTGTGAGAAGGATGATAAAATACGCGAAAAAGTAGATAAGTCCATAATTAAAAGGAATAATATAGCTAAATCCTAAACAAATTTGAAGAAATTTAAAAACTTACTAATAACTCGTACCGATAGGTCTTCGAGCAACGCGAAACTCGGATCAAATAGATCTTCGAGTAATAAACTAAATTAAAAATAAATAAAATAGCCAGAAATTCCAACGGTAGACCGGTTTCGTTCTATTTGGAACTCGTCAGTACCGTGCGGGAAATCTGGCTGGCGACTATCAAATCGAAAAGAGAAACTAAGCCTAAACATTAAAAATTTCAAAACGCGTTGCATATAGCAACGGAAAGCCGAAAAAGGGGGGAGTGTGGTGGAGAATAGTATATACGTTAAGTTAAGTTAGAAGAAACCACCTATGGACTGTGAGTAGGATGATAAAATACGCGAAAAAGTAGATAAGTCCATAATTAAAAAGGATAATATAGCTAAATCCTAAACAAATTTGAAGAAATTTAAAAACTTACTAATAACTCGTACCGATAGGTCTTCGAGCAACGCGAAACTCGGATCAAATAGATCTTCGAGTAATAAACTCAATTAAAAATAAATAAAATAGCCAGAAATTCCAACGGTAGACCGGTTTCGTTCTATTTGGAACTCGTCAGTACCGTGCGGGAAATCTGGCTGGCGACTATCAAATCGAAAAGAGAAACTAAGCCTAAACATTAAAAATTTCAAAACGCGTTGCATATAGTAACGGAAAGCCGAAAAAGGGGGGAGTGTGGTGGAGAATAGTATATACGTTAAGTTAAGTTAGAAGAAACCACCTATGGACTGTGAGTAGGATGATAAAATACGCGAAAAAGTAGATAAGTCCATAATTAAAAAGGATAATATAGCTAAATCCTAAACAAATTTGAAGAAATTTAAAAACTTACTAATAACTCGTACCGATAGGTCTTCGAGCAACGCGAAACTCGGATCAAATAGATCTTCG
Source organism: Leiobunum rupestre (assembly GCF_980474605.1). NCBI lineage: Eukaryota > Metazoa > Arthropoda > Arachnida > Opiliones > Sclerosomatidae > Leiobunum > Leiobunum rupestre. Next base: position 24,299,751 of record NC_143394.1, on the reverse strand, counting down.
AGTAATAAACTAAATTAAAAATAAATAAAATAGCCAGAAATTCCAACGGTAGACCGGTTTCGTTCTATTTGGAACTCGTCAGTACCGTGCGGGAAATCTGGCTGGCGACTATCAAATCGAAAAGAGAAACTAAGCCTAAACATTAAAAATTTCAAAACGCGTTGCATATAGTAACGGAAAGCCGAAAAAGGGGGGAGTGTGGTTGAGAATAGTATATACGTTAAGTTAAGTTAGAAGAAACCACCTATGGACTGTGAGAAGGATGATAAAATACGCGAAAAAGTAGATAAGTCCATAATTAAAAGGGATAATATAGCTTAATCCTAAACAAATTTGAAGAAATTTAAAAACTTACTAATTACTCGTACCGATAAGTCTTCGAGCAACGCGAAACTCGGATCAAATAGATCTTCGAGTAATAAACTAAATTAAAAATAAATAAAATAGCCAGAAATTCCAACGGTAGACCGGTTTCGTTCTATTTGGAACTCGTCAGTACCGTGCGGGAAATCTGGCTGGCGACTATCAAATCGAAAAGAGAAACTAAGCCTAAACATTAAAAATTTCAAAACGCGTTGCATATAGCAACGGAAAGCCGAAAAAGGGGGGAGTGTGGTGGAGAATAGTATATACGTTAAGTTAAGTTAGAAGAAACCACCTATGGACTGTGAGAAGGATGATAAAATACGCGAAAAAGTAGATAAGTCCGTAATTAAAAGGGATAATATAGCTAAATCCTAAACAAATTTGAAGAAATTTAAAAACTTACTAATAACTCGTACCGATAGGTCTTCGAGCAACGCGAAACTCGGATCAAATAGATCTTCGAGTAATAAACTAAATTAAAAATAAATAAAATAGCCAGAAATTCCAACGGTAGACCGGTTTCGTTCTATTTGGAACTCGTCAGTACCGTGCGGGAAATCTGGCTGGCGACTATCAAATCGAAAAGAGAAACTAAGCGTAAACATTAAAAATTTCAAAACGCGTTGCATATAGCAACGGAAAGCCGAAAAAGGGGGGAGTGTGGTGGAGAATAGTATATACGTTAAGTTAAGTTAGAAGAAACCACCTATGGACTGTGAGAAGGATGATAAAATACGCGAAAAGGTAGATAAGTCCATAATTGAAAGGGATAATATAGCTAAATCCTAATCAAATTTGAAGAAGTTTAAAAACTTACTAATAACTCGTACCGAAAGGTCTTCGAGCAACGCGAAACTCGGATCAAATAGATCTTCGAGTAATAAACTTAATTAAAAATAAATAAAATAGCCAGAAATTCCAACGGTAGACCGGTTTCGTTCTATTTGGAACTCGTCAGTACCGTGCGGGAAATCTGGCTGGCGACTATCAAATCGAAAAGAGAAACTAAGCCTAAACATTAAAAATTTCAAAACGCGTTGCATATAGCAACGGAAAGCCGAAAAAGGGGGGAGTGTGGTGGATAATAGTATATACGTTAAGTTAAGTTAGAAGAAACCGCCTATGGACTGTGAGAAGGATGATAAAATACGCGAAAAAGTAGATAAGTCCATAATTAAAAGGGATAATATAGCTAAATTCTAAACAAATTTGAAGAAATTTAAAAACTTACTTATAACTCGTACCGATAGGTCTTCGAGCAACGCGAAACTCGGATCAAATAGATCTTCGAGTAATAAACTAAATTAAAAATAAATAAAATAGCCAGAAATTCCAACGGTAGACCGGTTTCGTTCTATTTGGAACTCGTCAGTACCGTGCGGGAAATCTGGCTGGCGACTATCAAATCGAAAAGAGAAACTAAGCCTAAACATTAAAAATTTCAAAACGCGTTGCATATAGCAACGGAAAGCCGAAAAAGGGGGGAGTGTGGTGGAGAATAGTATATACGTTAAGTTAAGTTAGAAGAAACCACCTATGGACTGTGAGAAGGATGATAAAATACGCGAAAAAGTAGATAAGTCCGTAATTAAAAGGGATAATATAGCTAAATCCTAAACAAATTTGAAGAAATTTAAAAACTTACTAATAACTCGTACCGATAGGTCTTCGAGCAACGCGAAACTCGGATCAAATAGATCTTCGAGTAATAAACTAAATTAAAAATAAATAAAATAGCCAGAAATTCCAACGGTAGACCGGTTTCGTTCTATTTGGAACTCGTCAGTACCGTGCGGGAAATCTGGCTGGCGACTATCAAATCGAAAAGAGAAACTAAGCGTAAACATTAAAAATTTCAAAACGCGTTGCATATAGCAACGGAAAGCCGAAAAAGGGGGGAGTGTGGTGGAGAATAGTATATACGTTAAGTTAAGTTAGAAGAAACCACCTATGGACGGTGAGAAGGATGATAAAATTCGCGAAAAAGTAGATAAGTCCGTAATTTAAAGGGATAATATAGCTAAATCCTAAACAAATTTGAAGAAATTTAAAAACTTACTAATAACTCGTACCTATAGGTCTTCGAGCAACGCGAAACTCGGATCAAATAGATCTTCGAGTAATAAACTAAATTAAAAATAAATAAAATAGCCAGAAATTCCAACGGTAGACCGGTTTCGTTCTATTTGGAACTCGTCAGTACCGTGCGGGAAATCTGGCTGGCGACTATCAAATCGAAAAGAGAAACTAAGCCTAAACATTAAAAATTTCAAAACGCGTTGGATATAGCAACGGAAAGCCGAAAAAGGGGGGAGTGTGGTGGAGAATAGTATATACGTTAAGTTAAGTTAGAAGAAACCACCTATGGACTGTGAGAAGGATGATAAAATACGCGAAAAAGTAGATAAGTCCATAATTAAAAGGGATAATATAGCTAAATCCTAAACAAATTTGAAGAAATTTAAAAACTTACTTATAACTCGTACCGATAGGTCTTCGAGCAACGCGAAACTCGGATCAAATAGATCTTCGAGTAATAAACTAAATTAAAAATAAATAAAATAGCCAGAAATTCCAACGGTAGACCGGTTTCGTTCTATTTGGAACTCGTCAGTACCGTGCGGGAAATCTGGCTGGCGACTATCAAATCGAAAAGAGAAACTAAGCCTAAACATTAAAAATTTCAAAACGCGTTGCATATAGCAACGGAAAGCCGAAAAAGGGGGGAGTGTGGTGGAGAATAGTATATACGTTAAGTTAAGTTAGAAGAAACCACCTATGGACTGTGAGAAGGATGATAAAATACGCGAAAAAGTAGATAAGTCCATAATTAAAAGGGATAATATAGCTAAATCCTAAACAAATTTGAAGAAATTTAAAAACTTACTAATAACTCGTACCGATAGGTCTTCGAGCAACGCGAAACTCGGATCAAATAGATCTTCGAGTAATAAACTAAATTAAAAATAAATAAAATAGCCAGAAATTCCAACGGTAGACCGGTTTCGTTCTATTTGGAACTCGTCAGTACCGTGCGGGAAATCTGGCTGGCGACTATCAAATCGAAAAGAGAAACTAAGCCTAAACATTAAAAATTTCAAAACGCGTTGCATATAGCAACGGAAAGCCGAAAAAGGGGGGAGTGTGGTGGAGAATAGTATATACGTTAAGTTAAGTTAGAAGAAACCACCTATGGACTGTGAGAAGGATGATAAAATACGCGAAAAGGTAGATAAGTCCATAATTGAAAGGGATAATATAGCTAAATCCTAAACAAATTTGAAGAAATTTAAAAACTTACTAATAACTCGTACCGAAAGGTCTTCGAGCAACGCGAAACTCGGATCAAATAGATCTTCGAGTAATAAACTAAATTAAAAATAAATAAAATAGCCAGAAATTCCAACGGTAGACCGGTTTCGTTCTATTTGGAACTCGTCAGTACCGTGCGGGAAATCTGGCTGGCGACTATCAAATCGAAAAGAGAAACTAAGCCTAAACATTAAAAATTTCAAAACGCGTTGCATATAGCAACGGAAAGCCGAAAAAGGGGGGAGTGTGGTGGAGAATAGTATATACGTTAAGTTAAGTTAGAAGAAACCGCCTATGGACTGTGAGAAGGATGATAAAATACGCGAAAAAGTAGATAAGTCCATAATTAAAAGGGATAATATAGCTAAATCCTAAACAAATTTGAAGAAATTTAAAAACTTACTTATAACTCGTACCGATAGGTCTTCGAGCAACGCGAAACTCGGATCAAATAGATCTTCGAGTAATAAACTAAATTAAAAATAAATAAAATAGCCAGAAATTCCAACGGTAGACCGGTTTCGTTCTATTTGGAACTCGTCAGTACCGTGCGGGAAATCTGGCTGGCGACTATCAAATCGAAAAGAGAAACTAAGCCTAAACATTAAAAATTTCAAAACGCGTTGCATATAGCAACGGAAAGCCGAAAAAGGGGGGAGTGTGGTGGAGAATAGTATATACGTTAAGTTAAGTTAGAAGAAACCACCTATGGACTGTGAGAAGGATGATAAAATACGCGAAAAAGTAGATAAGTCCATAATTAAAAGGGATAATATAGCTAAATCCTAAACAAATTTGAAGAAATTTAAAAACTTACTTATAACTCGTACCGATAGGTCTTCGAGCAACGCGAAACTCGGATCAAATAGATCTTCGAGTAATAAACTAAATTAAAAATAAATAAAATAGCCAGAAATTCCAACGGTAGACCGGTTTCGTTCTATTTGGAACTCGTCAGTACCGTGCGGGAAATCTGGCTGGCGACTATCAAATCGAAAAGAGAAACTAAGCCTAAACATTAAAAATTTCAAAACGCGTTGCATATAGCAACGGAAAGCCGAAAAAGGGGGGAGTGTGGTGGAGAATAGTATATACGTTAAGTTAAGTTAGAAGAAACCACCTATGGACTGTGAGAAGGATGATAAAATACGCGAAAAAGTAGATAAGTCCATAATTAAAAGGGATAATATAGCTAAATCCTAAACAAATTTGAAGAAATTTAAAAACTTACTAATAACTCGTACCGATAGTTCTTCGAGCAACGCGAAACTCGGATCAAATAGATCTTCGAGTAATAAACTAAATTAAAAATAAATAAAATAGCCAGAAATTCCAACGGTAGACCGGTTTCGTTCTATTTGGAACTCGTCAGTACCGTGCGGGAAATCTGGCTGGCGACTATCAAATCGAAAAGAGAAACTAAGCCTAAACATTAAAAATTTCAAAACGCGTTGCATATAGCAACGGAAAGCCGAAAAAGGGGGGAGTGTGGTGGAGAATAGTATATACGTTAAGTTAAGTTAGAAGAAACCGCCTATGGACTGTGAGAAGGATGATAAAATACGCGAAAAAGTAGATAAGTCCATAATTAAAAGGGATAATATAGCTAAATCCTAAACAAATTTGAAGAAATTTAAAAACTTACTTATAACTCGTACCGATAGGTCTTCGAGCAACGCGAAACTCGGATCAAATAGATCTTCGAGTAATAAACTAAATTAAAAATAAATAAAATAGCCAGAAATTCCAACGGTAGACCGGTTTCGTTCTATTTGGAACTCGTCAGTACCGTGCGGGAAATCTGGCTGGCGACTATCAAATCGAAAAGAGAAACTAAGCCTAAACATTAAAAATTTCAAAACGCGTTGCATATAGCAACGGAAAGCCGAAAAAGGGGGGAGTGTGGTGGAGAATAGTATATACGTTAAGTTAAGTTAGAAGAAACCACCTATGGACTGTGAGAAGGATGATAAAATACGCGAAAAAGTAGATAAGTCCATAATTAAAAGGGATAATATAGCTAAATCCTAAACAAATTTGAAGAAATTTAAAAACTTACTTATAACTCGTACCGATAGGTCTTCGAGCAACGCGAAACTCGGATCAAATAGATCTTCGAGTAATAAACTAAATTAAAAATAAATAAAATAGCCAGAAATTCCAACGGTAGACCGGTTTCGTTCTATTTGGAACTCGTCAGTACCGTGCGGGAAATCTGGCTGGCGACTATCAAATCGAAAAGAGAAACTAAGCCTAAACATTAAAAATTTCAAAACGCGTTGCATATAGCAACGGAAAGCCGAAAAAGGGGGGAGTGTGGTGGAGAATAGTATATACGTTAAGTTAAGTTAGAAGAAACCACCTATGGACTGTGAGAAGGATGATAAAATACGCGAAAAAGTAGATAAGTCCATAATTAAAAGGGATAATATAGCTAAATCCTAAACAAATTTGAAGAAATTTAAAAACTTACTAATAACTCGTACCGATAGTTCTTCGAGCAACGCGAAACTCGGATCAAATAGATCTTCGAGTAATAAACTAAATTAAAAATAAATAAAATAGCCAGAAATTCCAACGGTAGACCGGTTTCGTTCTATTTGGAACTCGTCAGTACCGTGCGGGAAATCTGGCTGGCGACTATCAAATCGAAAAGAGAAACTAAGCCTAAACATTAAAAATTTCAAAACGCGTTGCATATAGCAACGGAAAGCCGAAAAAGGGGGGAGTGTGGTGGAGAATAGTATATACGTTAAGTTAAGTTAGAAGAAACCACCTATGGACTGTGAGAAGGATGATAAAATACGCGAAAAAGTAGATAAGTCCGTAATTAAAAGGGATAATATAGCTAAATCCTAAACAAATTTGAAGAAATTTAAAAACTTACTAATAACTCGTACCGATAGGTCTTCGAGCAACGCGAAACTCGGATCAAATAGATCTTCGAGTAATAAACTAAATTAAAAATAAATAAAATAGCCAGAAATTCCAACGGTAGACCGGTTTCGTTCTATTTGGAACTCGTCAGTACCGTGCGGGAAATCTGGCTGGCGACTATCAAATCGAAAAGAGAAACTAAGCCTAAACATTAAAAATTTCAAAACGCGTTGCATATAGCAACGGAAAGCCGAAAAAGGGGGGAGTGTGGTGGAGAATAGTATATACGTTAAGTTAAGTTAGAAGAAACCACCTATGGACTGTGAGAAGGATGATAAAATACGCGAAAAGGTAGATAAGTCCATAATTGAAAGGGATAATATAGCTAAATCCTAAACAAATTTGAAGAAATTTAAAAACTTACTAATAACTCGTACCGAAAGGTCTTCGAGCAACGCGAAACTCGGATCAAATAGATCTTCGAGTAATAAACTAAATTAAAAATAAATAAAATAGCCAGAAATTCCAACGGTAGACCGGTTTCGTTCTATTTGGAACTCGTCAGTACCGTGCGGGAAATCTGGCTGGCGACTATCAAATCGAAAAGAGAAACTAAGCCTAAACATTAAAAATTTCAAAACGCGTTGCATATAGCAACGGAAAGCCGAAAAAGGGGGGAGTGTGGTGGAGAATAGTATATACGTTAAGTTAAGTTAGAAGAAACCGCCTATGGACTGTGAGAAGGATGATAAAATACGCGAAAAAGTAGATAAGTCCATAATTAAAAGGGATAATATAGCTAAATCCTAAACAAATTTGAAGAAATTTAAAAACTTACTTATAACTCGTACCGATAGGTCTTCGAGCAACGCGAAACTCGGATCAAATAGATCTTCGAGTAATAAACTAAATTAAAAATAAATAAAATAGCCAGAAATTCCAACGGTAGACCGGTTTCGTTCTATTTGGAACTCGTCAGTACCGTGCGGGAAATCTGGCTGGCGACTATCAAATCGAAAAGAGAAACTAAGCCTAAACATTAAAAATTTCAAAACGCGTTGCATATAGCAACGGAAAGCCGAAAAAGGGGGGAGTGTGGTGGAGAATAGTATATACGTTAAGTTAAGTTAGAAGAGACCACCTATGGACTGTGAGAAGGATGATAAAATACGCGAAAAAGTAGATAAGTCCATAATTAAAAGGGATAATATAGCTAAATCCTAAACAAATTTGAAGAAATTTAAAAACTTACTTATAACTCGTACCGATAGGTCTTCGAGCAACGCGAAACTCGGATCAAATAGATCTTCGAGTAATAAACTAAATTAAAAATAAATAAAATAGCCAGAAATTCCAACGGTAGACCGGTTTCGTTCTATTTGGAACTCGTCAGTACCGTGCGGGAAATCTGGCTGGCGACTATCAAATCGAAAAGAGAAACTAAGCCTAAACATTAAAAATTTCAAAACGCGTTGCATATAGCAACGGAAAGCCGAAAAAGGGGGGAGTGTGGTGGAGAATAGTATATACGTTAAGTTAAGTTAGAAGAAACCACCTATGGACTGTGAGAAGGATGATAAAATACGCGAAAAAGTAGATAAGTCCATAATTAAAAGGGATAATATAGCTAAATCCTAAACAAATTTGAAGAAATTTAAAAACTTACTAATAACTCGTACCGATAGTTCTTCGAGCAACGCGAAACTCGGATCAAATAGATCTTCGAGTAATAAACTAAATTAAAAATAAATAAAATAGCCAGAAATTCCAACGGTAGACCGGTTTCGTTCTATTTGGAACTCGTCAGTACCGTGCGGGAAATCTGGCTGGCGACTATCAAATCGAAAAGAGAAACTAAGCCTAAACATTAAAAATTTCAAAACGCGTTGCATATAGCAACGGAAAGCCAAAAAAGGGGGGAGTGTGGTGGAGAATAGTATATACGTTAAGTTAAGTTAGAAGAAACCACCTATGGACTGTGAGTAGGATGATAAAATACGCGAAAAAGTAGATAAGTCCATAATTAAAAAGGATAATATAGCTAAATCCTAAACAAATTTGAAGAAATTTAAAAACTTACTAATAACTCGTACCGATAGGTCTTCGAGCAACGCGAAACTCGGATCAAATAGATCTTCGAGTAATAAACTAAATTAAAAATAAATAAAATAGCCAGAAATTCCAACGGTAGACCGGTTTCGTTCTATTTGGAACTCGTCAGTACCGTGCGGGAAATCTGGCTGGCGACTATCAAATCGAAAAGAGAAACTAAGCCTAAACATTAAAAATTTCAAAACGCGTTGCATATAGCAACGGAAAGCCGAAAAAGGGGGGAGTGTGGTGGAGAATAGTATATACGTTAAGTTAAGTTAGAAGAGACCACCTATGGACTGTGAGAAGGATGATAAAATACGCGAAAAAGTAGATAAGTCCATAATTAAAAGGGATAATATAGCTAAATCCTAAACAAATTTGAAGAAATTTAAAAACTTACTTATAACTCGTACCGATAGGTCTTCGAGCAACGCGAAACTCGGATCAAATAGATCTTCGAGTAATAAACTAAATTAAAAATAAATAAAATAGCCAGAAATTCCAACGGTAGACCGGTTTCGTTCTATTTGGAACTCGTCAGTACCGTGCGGGAAATCTGGCTGGCGACTATCAAATCGAAAAGAGAAACTAAGCCTAAACATTAAAAATTTCAAAACGCGTTGCATATAGCAACGGAAAGCCGAAAAAGGGGGGAGTGTGGTGGAGAATAGTATATACGTTAAGTTAAGTTAGAAGAAACCACCTATGGACTGTGAGAAGGATGATAAAATACGCGAAAAAGTAGATAAGTCCATAATTAAAAGGGATAATATAGCTAAATCCTAAACAAATTTGAAGAAATTTAAAAACTTACTAATAACTCGTACCGATAGTTCTTCGAGCAACGCGAAACTCGGATCAAATAGATCTTCGAGTAATAAACTAAATTAAAAATAAATAAAATAGCCAGAAATTCCAACGGTAGACCGGTTTCGTTCTATTTGGAACTCATCAGTACCGTGCGGGAAATCTGGCTGGCGACTATCAAATCGAAAAGAGAAACTAAGCCTAAACATTAAAAATTTCAAAACGCGTTGCATATAGCAACGGAAAGCCAAAAAAGGGGGGAGTGTGGTGGAGAATAGTATATACGTTAAGTTAAGTTAGAAGAAACCACCTATGGACTGTGAGTAGGATGATAAAATACGCGAAAAAGTAGATAAGTCCATAATTAAAAAGGATAATATAGCTAAATCCTAAACAAATTTGAAGAAATTTAAAAACTTACTAATAACTCGTACCGATAGGTCTTCGAGCAACGCGAAACTCGGATCAAATAGATCTTCGAGTAATAAACTAAATTAAAAATAAATAAAATAGCCAGAAATTCCAACGGTAGACCGGTTTCGTTCTATTTGGAACTCGTCAGTACCGTGCGGGAAATCTGGCTGGCGACTATCAAATCGAAAAGAGAAACTAAGCGTAAACATTAAAAATTTCAAAACGCGTTGCATATAGCAACGGAAAGCCGAAAAAGGGGGGAGTGTGGTGGAGAATAGTATATACGTTAAGTTAAGTTAGAAGAAACCACCTATGGACTGTGAGAAGGATGATAAAATACGCGAAAAAGTAGATAAGTCCATAATTAAAAGGGATAATATAGCTAAATGCTAAACAAATTTGAAGAAATTTAAAAACTTACTTATAACTCGTACCGATAGGTCTTCGAGCAACGCGAAACTCGGATCAAATAGATCTTCGAGTAATAAACTAAATTAAAAATAAATAAAATAGCCAGAAATTCCAACGGTAGACCGGTTTCGTTCTATTTGGAACTCGTCAGTACCGTGCGGGAAATCTGGCTGGCGACTATCAAATCGAAAAGAGAAACTAAGCCTAAACATTAAAAATTTCAAAACGTGTTGCATATGGCAACGGAAAGCCGAAAAAGGGGGGAGTGTGGTGGAGAATATACGTTAAGTTAACTTAGAAGAAACCACCTATGGACTGTGAGAAGGATGATAAAATACGCGAAAAAGTAGATAAGTCCATAATTAAAAGGGATAATATAGCTAAATCCTAAACAAACGTGATTTATTGAGACGTGTTGGAAAAGATAAACTACAATTACTGCAACGTTTTATATTGATATAAAACATGACAAATTAACCATTCAATACTTATTTTTAAAATAAATACTAAGTATTTAAAGGAATTTAAAACTTTTTATACTTAGGGAATGATTGGGGGTCTTTACAATAATAATAAAAGTTCAGCTAGGAACCACCTTAGGCCAAAGTCATCTAGCGACTTTTAATGCCTTTAAACGGGGGCCGGGTTAAAATACGTAGGATTTATGGAAAGGGGAAACCGAAGAACTCGAGGGAAAACCCCCTTTAACCAGTGGGGGAGATAACTTGCAAACTCTACGCAGAAGGAGTAGTTCAGAGTTTTTTAAATAGGTTAATAAAGCATTAAAAACAAAAAGAACGCGGACTTCGTCAAATTGACCCTCAAGGGCCTAGTTCAAGAAATTAACTTAATAGGGTTCTTAAAATGATTTTTGATAAAGGGGGATGCAACCATAGAAAGGGGGGTAAATTGTAACAATAGCCCCACCACCCCTTTGTTCTCCTTTCCCGACCCACCTGAAAGTACTTTTTAAGGAGATTCCAATGGCGAAAAAGTATTACCCGCAAAACGTTATTTAAAAAAAAAATCGGGAGTGACGGTGCAATTTTGGTGCATTATGGGGGCCACATGATAGGTTATCAAAATTTTTACTTTAATAAAGTCGCGGGCCAACTTAATCCACCTAGAGTGCATTAATGTTCTTCTTCGTTGCTGACTTCCAACGGGTACACCAACTGAATCGGTCTTTTGATTACATTCTGATTTGGTAATCTAAGGTTGCAAGACCGCACGACACCGTCGCAGCCGTTAAACAATTCTTCAATAATTCCCATTTTCCACATAATACGCGGAACCCTGTCATTTATTAGGGCTATATCGCCGACCTTGAACCTTGCTCCTACAGTGATTCCCTTTCTCTCATGCGCTGATCGTAGCTCCAATATGTAATCCTTGCGCCATCGGTTCCAAAATCTATCCGGTAAGATTTGATGGTGCTTGTACCTTTTCGTCAACTCGTCTCTGGCACTTCTATGGTTTATTGGCTCGTGGAAGATTGTCGATGGCAGGGTCGTAAGATTGCCTCCAGTCAAAACGTTTCCAGGTGAGGGTTCATTGATTTTACCGCAGACGTATGTGAGAAGCGTATCCAAGGTCTTCTTTAGAGCCATTTTTGTCGTACGGACCATTTTCTCCCAAAATCAGCCCAACCAGGCAGCTCTCCAGTATATATTTTCAGGTGATTCTATAGTTAGCGAGATAATTCTTAACTTCTGGGCTTCTAATGGCTTCGTAGGCTTCAACCAAATCTTGATCGAGCCTTTTAAATGTGCGGGCGTTTTCGCTGTAGATTATCCGGGGTATCGCTCGTCGGGCCAGAAATTTCTTGAAAGCGAGTAAAAAAGCCTCCGCTAACAGGTCTGTAACCAGTTCTAGATGACCGTGCACGTGAAAAGGGTGACGTAAACCTTATTTAAGTTTCATCCCTCCTGGACGTAAAGTGGTCCCATAAAGTCCGTTCCCGTTGTCTGGAATGGTGGAGTTGGCTGAATGCGACCAGCAGGCAATGGGGCAATGGGGCAATGATGACTTTTCCTGGTTGACTTCGGAATCTTTTGCAAACCATGCAATCTTTTAATCTGGATTTTATCTTCTGGTGCGCGTTGAGAGTCCAATAGCGTTCTCTGAGTTCGGTTAGAATTCCATTTACCTCGGCGTGCAGTATTTTATCGTGGTATGATCCACGATTAAGTTGGTCAGATTCAGGGATGTTTTTTCGAGTAAGAAAAATTTGCTTGTTGTAGGCACCCGCCTATACTCTTATCACCCCGTTGCTGTTAAGGATCGGATCAAGGTTGTGAAACTTGGATTCCTTACTAATTGCTACATTTTTCTGTATCTTGTCCCTTTTTTTGGCTGCTAACCTTGATATCCAAGTCATTATTATTACTAACCTTTTAAAGTTTCCATATCTGGCCCAATCCAAAATTCTGGCCGTAGGTTTCGTTCCACGACTTGACTGCGGGTCATTGACTTGTTTCTTCTCCGGTATTAGCTCTGGGTCGCCAGCTACGGATTTTTGGTATGTTACTTTCGATTTGGCTAAAATTTTAGAGGTGATCAGCTGTAAATTACAGTTTGTGTGCATGCGACTTTTATTTCAAGCTTGGGTGGGTCCACAGTATTTGTAAATTTATCAATTGTTTTGCACTGAGTTGCCACATTTGAACATTTTGACAAAGGCTTAACAGCCATAGTTTGTGAAGCTGTTAATTCTTTTGAATTTCTATCACTTTTAATTAAATTATAACCCACAGATTTATCCTTCCGCTTAGGCCTATTCATTTTGATGCTTAAATTCGAACGAAATTGATAATCTAGCTAACTGTGTTTAGAACTTGTTACACCGACCAAAAAATATACTTTCCTAGAATATTTATTTAGTTCGTGGTTTTTCAACGCTTCTCACGGAAATCACCAGGTAGCGTACTAGAATCTGCGCCGCGGACCTAGGGAGACAGCATTCCGAGTAGGGAGGAGGTTGATACCGCGGGCAGGAGGTGCGAGGACTGGGAAAGCGTCTCTAGCATTAGCGGGATAGTTCGCTGATAATTTCGGTTCATGTATTTCTGCCAATACGTTTTGAGCTTGGAGAAGACAAGTATTCTGGAGTGGAAAAGTCGGGCGCCACCTGCGGCTTTGTAAAATTCCCATCATGCACTTTTTGGTCGGACGTCATCAAGTATAACCTCTCTCCGGTCGGAGCGTTTTGGTGGTTAGATGGTAATTAATCAAATATGATATTAATTGTCCGGTGTTATACGCTCCCACCGAAAATGATTATAAAAGGGGAAAGGGAAAGGGGAGGTTGTGGAATCTCAGACGGAAAAACAGTATGATCTCAATCAAAATTCTCTTTATTCAATCTTTTTTAACAAAATACACTCTTAAAAATAATATAATGGAGATGTAAGCCAACATAATGAAATAAAACGAGGGGACCTGGCAAAATCTTAAAGGGAACTTACTCTTTCTTTCGGTTCTCGGGAACTCACAGGTAAAATGGAGATTCACGTAGGGTTAGGGGACTTGATTACTTGGTTTGGTTGGAGCTTAGAAGGAAAACTCTAGATTTGGGTTGATTTAGTCAGTTTGAAGGTGGGGGACTTTACTTGACTCGCTATTTGACCCAGTGAATTTTTAGAAGGAAACTTAGGAGAATCTACTACTTATCAATTGTCCTTTTGTCCGGCGTCTTCGTTTCTCTTTGGAGAGGAGGGATTTCTTCTCTTCTTTCACGCGGGGGTCTCGTTCTCACAGTCCGATACGGGGGGGGAGGGCACAAACAGTCACAACACTTCGTTCAAACGCACGCGGAAGGGTTGCACGTTCCCCGAACGGCAAGGGATGAATCCAGGCAGCAGATCGCAGCGGCTCCCAGAGCCCTCTTTCTCTCCTGATTCACGATGCGTCGCTTGACTCGAAGGTACGGGATTTCCGGATTACGCAAGTAGGCTCTCAGCAGTTTTCGTCGGGATAACTCTTTCGGACCTGAACGGGACTCTCGAACTCTGGATTGGATTTACGACTCTCGCTCTCTTGGGATCTGGATTAGCCTTCTTTCTGGATTCATTGATTTTCGCAGCTGGATACGTCTGGGGACTCGCTGGATGTCATCAGGGATTGACGTTTAAAATTCTAGGGGACCTCTTAATTTCATTTAGACTTCGTTAAAGTTTAAAGTTTTCAAGTGAAGGGTCGGGCCATGGCGGAGCAGAGCTTCCGCCTGCGAGTCTCTGGGGATTATCTTCTGGTTTCTTTTGGTTTTCTCCTTTTTTTTGTTTCTAGGGTGCGGGGCCTTTTTATACCCTCGATCTTGTCACTCATTCCTTAATGATCGTGCTCTTTTTGGGCATTGGGTCCCTAGGACGTATGGGGGTGGCTTACGCCTTTGGCCATGCTTTTTCGGGTTGACGTGACTTGACGAATTTGAGATCGGTGGGGAGTTGGGGGTCCTTTCATCTTATCGCGTCTTTGGTAACCTTGGCCTTGTTTCTGAGGGATCCAATGCACGATTTATACTATGGCTATTTTTAGAAGTTTATGATAGTTTCAAGGTTTTTTGCGAGGGGCTCTCTCAAACTGACAATAAAAACTCTCCTCCCTGCCTCCTTCTATTGAATTTTTTGGGTCCTAGGCTTAACACTGTAATCTACATTACTTTACATTTAACTTTCATATTTGACTAAAACTTAATGGGGTTCACACTTAAATTACATTTCTAATCTTGGGCCATCAGGTCATATAGTTCCTTAGGGACTTTATACTTTAGAAATGACTAGGGGGCCAACCTTTATTATATACATGACTTAAACTTAAATTTGTACTTAAAATAGTTAACATTTCTTAGATTTAGATATTTCCATATTAAAACAGGAGGGGTACTTTACCTTGTTTATTTATCAAAATAGAATTATTGCGTAGGAAACTAATTTATTATAGCGATATTACGTTAGTTACGTCAGCTTAACCTTAAACACATACTGACGAAAAGTTCGAGGGGACATTCATAAAGACTTACTTCGCTTACCGGATTTAAAAACAAGAGGAGTACGCACAACCTAAAAACACTCGGGGACTTTACATAAAATATAAAATGGAATAAAAATGACAAATTATTGAAACAAAACAAGAGAATGCAACCGAGGCGGTTACATACCTCCCCACTTTCTTTTGAGTTCGTCTCGAACTCACAAACATACGAATAATAATACACTCTATGGAAAACATAACACAAAAAACGCGATAAACAAACACAAACAATAATCAAAATGAAAACAAACTAACATACTTATATATATATATATATATATTAATCGAGAGAGCCTTTCTTATTTTTTTTTATTACACCATCACCAAGATATATACCCTTAAGGGCGAGAGAGATGATAATACATGAAATACACTATTAAATGGTAAAACGGTCTTTATACGAGTTTTTTTTTTATATACGAGGGGACCTTTACCTTGCGAACTTTTTCCCGTTGTCGCCTCTATACCATGCTGCGGCGGGTAACCTTAAACACATACTGACGAAAAGTTCGAGGGGACATTCATAAAGACTTACTTCGCTTACCGGATTTAAAAACAAGACGAGGAGTACGCACAACCTAAAAACACTCGGGGACTTTACATAAAATATAAAATGGAATAAAAATGACAAATTATTGAAACAAAACAAGAGAATGCAACCGAGGCGGTTACACAAGCCAGAATGATGGCAGATAAAGCTGACGTCCGACCAAAACTGGGGTAGTCTGGGTAATTCTAACAGCAATAGGCGGGAAAGGACGTTCTTATTACCGCTATGGGATTTTCCACTCTAGAATACTTCTCTCATCCAAGTTTTGAGACTATAAAGTCTTTACAAAAGACCCTTTCATATACAGTGACATTAGGTGCTAAAAATGTGTAATTATCTTAAATATGCTTTTTTAAAACTGGATGGGCTAATATCGGAGGCATTTTAAGGTTTGAATTTTTACACATTCGTCTAATTATTTGTGGCTTATTTGGGGAATGTAATTTATTTTTTAAAATGCGTAGGTAATTCTCAAAACGAAATGCACTAAAATTATCAAGGGGTCCGTAAATTTTAGTGTCAGAAGTTAAGTGAGATAACACGTGAAAATTCATGACAACAAAATCTTTTTCCATAAATATCACTTGCAGTTATAAAAGTTGTTCAAGTTCAAGTTCATTGGAGTTAACAGAGTTTGGATACATTTGGAGTAGGGCTAAGTCAAGTTTGACTTGTAAGCCCTTTTTGGTTAGCTACATTATGCAATAATATATCTTGATGCTAGAATGTGATTAACATGAAAAAGAAAGATATCAAATAAACTCTCAAAATAGAGTATGAAAAAAATTAAAGAACTATACAAAAAAATAAACAAAAAAATGTGGTATAAGAATCAGTAATGAAATACAAAACAAGGTTAAAAAAGTTTCAAATATACAATCAAGAATTCAACGAATATGACATCATGAGTGTGTTAAAAAATATTAAAAGATTAACAATAAGATAGAGGTAAACAATGTTAAAGCACTCTAGGAGAGTTTGGGGGCTACGTGTTGATAGTATCATTTTTAATTAATGTGATATTTTTTAGTTTAAAAATGTGATATTTTTGAATTTGAAAATGTGATATTTTTTAGGAACATTTAAATTTCTTAGAATATTGTTGGAATTATCACTATAATTTTGGTAAAGATCAGTACTTGAAAGAATATAAAAAGCGCAATGTAACCAAAGAAAATTATACTTCAGATTTTATCTGTTAATATGCCCCACAAACCCACTGGACCAGTTTACAGTAGAAACTGTCTAAGCTCAGTGGCATTCCATCTAGCGAATTCTTTCGGTATATATTTCTTGAAACAATTGAGTTTATTTGACAATTCACTGCGCTGTTGGATCCTAAGTCTAACCGGCCGGGTACCTTGCTTTAGCCATCGAAATAATAAACGTTTTATAACACCTAATCAGACTAACAACTAACATGCATATACTCATATATGTGAATTGTTTTACCAAGTCTATATCCATTTTTAATAAAGGCGAGTGTTCCCCAACCAAATGGTATTCATCGTCATCGAAATGAAGTGTTAGTGCGAATAGAACAATATAATTATAATATATAAGTAGTACGACCTCCAAAATATTCGCCCCGTACTTCACACCTATCGCACGAATTGTATCCAGTGGTTTTTTTGCAATCGGCCTTTGCTGGAGTGTCCATAATAAATGGACCATTTAGAAGACATGGAATTGTTTTGATGTTAAAATTAGCCCCTCCTTGTAATTCTATTAGCTCTTCTGTTAAAGGTTTTAATAACTCAGATAAGCAGCCAGGTTTAGAAACACCATAAAAAGACCAACCATATATGTTTTTCATATCATATCTTTCTGAAAGCTATAAATATTACAGAGAATTGGCCAAACAATTTTATTCGTGCTCTTATGCAAGGGTATATTCTGCAATTCAGAATAATCAGGATTTAGCTCTAAAAAGTCTTGAATTGCTGTCGTGTTCTGTATTGTGTTTCTCTTTTCTATCCCCTAAGCCATAGACACCAATAACGTAAATCGTCCTTATATCTGACCCTATTGTTATATTCTGTGAAGAACGAAGAACGGATTAAACGGGTCAGAGAGAAAAACATAGCATACTAGATGCCGCTAGATCATATTTTAATAAAGTTTCTGTTTAATATTTTATCAATCGAATCATTAATCTAAGTTAAGTTAACACTACATTTGGCGACGGAGATGTTTTCGTTTCCGTGTGGAGTAGAAGGAAAGTGAGGGCGAGGCTCCGATCCCAGGTTCAGGTTTAGGTTCGGGATCGAGATCCGGGATTTAAGGGATGAAATGGGGGTAAAATCGTCAAAAAGTCAATGTATTTAGGGTATTTCTCGCGACGATTCGTTTTCCCGTATATCAACATATTGTGGCCAGGCCAACTTGTTCATTTATCTACGCTTATCGCGAAAGACACTTGAACGTATATCTTATCAAGTTTTATCGTACGGAATAAGTTGAAATGATGTAAAAATTGATAACCTAGGCGACGCGTGCGCAGATTACCCCGGGGGACGCGGTTAATTTGAATTGAAGTGTTTTGACGCCATTGAACATTCGTTGTTAAAGTAGAATGGAAATATTTTTAAACTTCATTTTAATATCATTGTAGTACGCTTGGCACTTGAACCAATCTCACGAGTATTTCTTAAAACGAATATCTCGTTCGCGTTTTATCGTACGAAATAAGTGGAAATTATGTAAGTGGTATGATTGATAACCTAGGCAGGAAGATAGCGCGCGCGTGCGCGGATTACCTGGGAGGCGCGGATTGCCCGGGCGCGCGGTTAATTTGAATTTAAAACATGGATTCCCTCTCCGAAATAATTCATGTACCCAAAATTGGACCGCAAGTTTTTTTCTTTTTAGGGGAATCCCTATGGGAGTTTAACATTACAATAAAGCTAATAGGTCCAGTTTGGGGTACTTTTGGTCCGAAATGGGGTACATAGGGCCGAAAATGGTGACTTTGGTCGTTTTTAGGGTACTTTTGGTCTAATTTGGTCCATTTTTGGGTACATCAGAAAAGCAGTTGGAAAAACGAAGAGCCTTTTTTTTTCTTCCACCTATCTCCAAACCCCAAAAATTTATTGCTTTAATTTATTTATCGCTTCCGTAGGTATAAAATAAGATAAAAACCACTTACCTATATTTTAATTACGGTAAATTAAAAATACTTAAAGAGTGTACTAAGTTACGTTTAAAAGAACCTTTTGTAACAATTCCAATATGTAAATATAGGTAAGAGACAAGGCTACCATCTATAGAAGCGTTTTACAGTTCATTTAAAAATCTATTTTTTTTTAAAATCATCTCGTTCGTAATTGCCTTTCTATCTCTTCAATTTTAAAAGTATCCTAATTAATTCTATATTTTTAACATTAACAAGTCTCCAAATTATACCAACTTTTAACCAATTTTCCCCAATTATTCTAATTTTACCATAAGCCAACTTAATTTCAAAACTATTGTCTATTTATGAAAATTGAGTTTTGTACGTATTTTGAATCGTTTCATTTTTATCCCTAAAATGGGTGATTTGTAGGAAATTTATATTATTTTTATTGGCTTTACGATATTTCAAGTTAATTTATAAAATTTATAAATGAGTTTAATTAAATTAATAATTAAGTTTCGTTCGTATATTGAATCGGTATTTATTTATAATAATATTTTCACCTAGATTAATTTTTTATCCCCCACACTCTCGATCTAGCTCCCTACTATACGTGTCCATTTATAATATCAAAATTGAACCATCATGAATAATCCATATAAACGTAAAAGACGCGGGCGTCTTGAAGTCCAAGTTTCGTTTCCACTGAAATAGAAACAACAAGAAGAAAGGGTCTTTCTGGTGACCTAACATTTAACATTGCTGGACGTTTTATATTTATTGTGTTCTGTTACTTATAGTCATATGGATTTCCATTCATTCGAGGAAGTTAGTGAAATAGTGGAAGAGTATAATAGTACGTGGTTAGATATGCAAGAAATAAAAGAACATTTGGACGAAATGGAAAGGCATTTAAAAAAGTGGGAATTGAAGTTAGAAGAAGCTTGTCAAAGGGAAATTGTACTGAGAAATAAAGTTAAAGATATCAAAACAAATACAATTGGATTGAAAATATTGCAAGATAGTTGGAAGGGAGCAGAGAAGTAAAGGGATAATATTGTATGTCATTGATTGGCTTAAGAACTGTTAAATAAAATATAAAATAAAATATGAAATAAAATAAAATATAAAATAAAATATGAAATAAAATAAAATATGAAATAAAATAAAATGTAAGTAGGAATACTCGGTGATAATTCTTAACGAAAAATCAAAAAAATTACTTACTTCAACCTTTCTCCCAGTTATTAGTTTCGTTTTAAACTTGGTTTACGTTTTAGTTTTACTTTGCTATTCTAGAAAATTCCAAAATTCCTTTAGAGTTTATCAGTAAAACCACTTACTTTAAGTATTTTTTTAATTAGTTCGGTCTAATAGTAGATTACGCACCTATAATCCATAATGTTTTCATTTAAATTCAAATTATAACGAATTGAAAGTTTGAAGAAAATATTAATTTAGTTTGTAAATGAAATCCTTTTATAGTACTTTGAAGGGCTCTTAATACGTTTTGAACTTCCAAAATAAATTAATGTACTAAGTTACGTTTAAAAGAACCTTTTGTAACAATTCCAATATATATATATATATATATATATATATATATATATATATATAAAAACCGTGATAAATAGTAAAACCCACTTATTTTTCAATTAATACATTTCAGATACACAAATTAATTAAATAAAAGTATTTAAATCATACAAACTAACTTCTAAAATATGAATTTAGTTCGTAAACAAAATTCTTTTAAATTACTTTGAAGGACTCTTTATACGTTTTGAACTTGAATAATATTAAAAACAATAATCTAAGATACCCTTTAAAGTTAAATTCCTTTAGTTTATCAGTGTAACCACTTACTTTAAGTATTTTTTTAATCCGTTCGGTCTAATAGTAGATTACGCACCTATAATCCATGATGTTTTCATTTACCTTTTATAGTACTCTGAAGGGCTCTTAATACGTTTTGAACTTCCAAAATAAATTAATGTACTAAGTTACGTTTAAAAGAACCTTTTGTAACAATTCCAATATATATATATATATATATATATATATATATATATATATATATATATATATATATATATATATATATATATATATATATATATAAAAACCGTGATAAATAGTAAAACCCACTTATTTTTCAATAAATACATTTCAGATACACAAATTAATTAAATAAATACTTAATTAGTGTACTAAGTTACGTTTAAAAGAACCTTTTGTAACAATTCCAATATGTAAATATAGGTATAAGGATTGAAAAAATACTTAAAGTGGTTTTACTGATAAACTCTAAAGGAATTTAACTTTAAAGGGTATCTTAGATTATTGTTTTTAATTTTATTCAAGTTGAAAACGTATTAAGAGTCCTTCAAAGTACTATAAAAGGATTTTATTTACGAACTTAATTCATATTTTCTTCAAACTTTCAATTCGCTTTTATTACTATTTAAATACGGTAAAATATAATTCTTATACACAAATATAGTCAGAAAGATACTATAAAACACTAAAATTAAAATTAAATTAAATTTGTGTGGATAAGATTTGTAAATATCATTTTGAAACTAATAACTTTCACTCTTTATTTAAGTCAAGCCAATAAAAACAATTACCTATATTTTAAATACGGTAAAATATAAATACATTTCCGATATGTAAATAGGTAGAATAACACTATGAAAAGTTCCTTTTTCTTCTTTTAATACGACAACACACAACTCTGATACGTAAATATATAAAGAAAATATAAAAAAAAATTTACTCTACGTTCGATACATTAAAATACATTTCCGATACACAAATATAGATAAAGAAATACTATAAAATGTAAAAAGGTAGAAAAATACTACACATTAACCATTATGAATTTAAGCTTACAACATCCTTCACGTATAGAGCATAACATATATGTTCAGAGTTAACTTGTTTCCTCGTTATCTTTATCGCATGTGTTTTAAATAGCGTATGGAATAAGTTAAGAATGTACTGAAATGGTGTATGTTTAAACCTCGTAGAATAAAGAGTAAAACATATGTTCAGAGTCGGCTTGATTACTAAAGCGAATAACACAGAGACGTTTCCGGTGTAGTCACGTAGGAAGAAAAATACTACAACACTCTCTATACTCTACATTCAACACGTTAAAATATACTTCCGAAATGCCAATATAGGTAGTAAAATACTACAAAATCTCTATACTTTACCTTCAATACGTTAAATTACATTCCAATATGTAAATATAGGAGGAAAAATACTACAAAAGCCTCTTTTCTTGGCGTTCAATATGTTAAAATAGATTTCTGAAATGCAAATATAGGTAGTAATTACTACTTAAAGTTGTTTTACTGATAAACTCTAAAGGAATTTAACTTTAAAGGGTATCTTAGATTATTGTTTTTAATTTTATTCAAGTTGAAAACGTATTAAGAGTCCTTCAAAGTACTATAAAAGGATTTAATTTACGAACTTAATTCATATTTTCTTCAAACTTTCAATTCGCTTTTATTACTATTTAAATACGGTAAAATATAATTCTTATACACAAATATAGTCAGAAAGATACGATAAAACACTAAAATTAAAATTAAATTAAATTTGTGTGGATAAGATTTGTAAATATCATTTTGAAACTAATAACTTTCACTCTTTATTTAAGTCAAGCCAATAAAAACAATTACCTATATTTTAAATACGGTAAAATATAAATACATTTCCGATATGTAAATAGGTAGAATAACACTATGAAAAGTTCCTTTTTCTTCTTTTAATACGACAACACACAACTCTGATACGTAAATATATAAAGAAAATATAAAAAAAATTTACTCTACGTTCGATACGTTAAAATACATTTCCGATACACAAATATAGATAAAGAAATACTATAAAATGTAAAAAGGTAGAAAAATACTACACATTAACCATTATGAATTTAAGCTTACAACATCCTTCACGTATAGAGCATAACATATATGTTCAGAGTTAACTTGTTTCCTCGTTATCTTTATCGCATGTGTTTTAAATAGCGTATGGAATAAGTTAAGAATGTACTGAAATGGTGTATGTTTAAACCTCGTAGAATAAAGAGTAAAACATATGTTCAGAGTCGGCTTGATTACTAAAGCGAATAACACAGAGACGTTTCCGGTGTAGTCACGTAGGAAGAAAAATACTACAACACTCTCTATACTCTACATTCAACACGTTAAAATATACTTCCGAAATGCCAATATAGGTAGTAAAATACTACAAAATCTCTATACTCTACCTTCAATACGTTAAATTACATTCTAATATGTAAATATAGGTAGTAAATACTACAAAAGCCTCTTTTCTTGGCGCTCAATATGTTAAAATAGATTTCTGAAATGCAAATATAGGTAGTACATACTACAAAAGCCTCTTTTCTTGGCGTTCAATATGTTAAAATAGATTTCTGAAATGCAAATATAGGTAGTAATTACTACAAAAGCCTCTTACTCTACGTTCAATACGTTAAATTAATGATATGCCTCCGATCGAATCGTTCATTTTTTCCTATTTAAATATACGCATTTAAATTAGTATTGCTTCTAGTGTTCGGCAGTCGATTAATTTTTATCCACAAATTTTCCGATTTATTTAAAAAACGTTGGTAAAAAGAATATCATTTTAACTTATTTAATTGTGTTTTTTACCCAACCAAGCATTTATTTGAATAAAAGTGGTATTTATTTAAATAACCAATAGTTAAATAAAAATTGTTAATGTTTAAATAATCGAAAATGAAAGATATTTTAATTAAAACATTTCTTAATTTCTTTATTACATAAAAATATTTACAATATTTACAAATTTTTATATTGTTTAACTTCTTTCATTTTTAAAAATGTAATTGCTTGACTTAAATAAAGCGTGAAAATTATTAGTTTCAAATGATATTTTCAAATCTTATCAACTCTAAAGTCTGTTTGTTTTATTTAAAAAATAGGCTTGTTCACTTTCGATTATTTAAACATTTAACAATTTTTATTTAACTATTGGTTATTTAAATAAATACCACTTTTATTCAAATAAATGCTTGGTTGGGTAAAAAACACAATTAAATAAGTTAAAATGATATTCTTTTTACCAACGTTTTTTAAATAAATAGGAAAATTTGTGGATAAAAATTAATCGACTGCCGAACACTAGAAGCAATTCTAATTTAAATGCGTATATTTAAATAGGAAAAAATGAACGATTCGATCGGAGGCATATCATTAATTTAACGTATTGAACGTAGAGTAAGAGGCTTTTGTAGTAATTACTACCTATATTTGCATTTCAGAAATCTATTTTAACATATTGAACGCCAAGAAAAGAGGCTTTTGTAGTATTTACTACCTATATTTGCATTTCAGAAATCTATTTTAACATATTGAGCGCCAAGAAAAGAGGCTTTTGTAGTATTTACTACCTATATTTACATATTAGAATGTAATTTAACGTATTGAAGATAGAGTATAGAGATTTTGTAGTATTTACTACCTACATTTGCATTTCAGAAATCTTTTTTAACATATTGAACGCCAAGAAAAGAGGCTTTTGTAGTATTTTTCCTCCTATATTTACATATTGGAATGTAATTTAACGTATTGAATGTAGAGTATAGAGAGTGTTGTAGTATTTTTCTTCCTACGTGACTACACCGGAAACGTCTCTGTGTTATTCGCTTTAGTAATCAAGCCGACTCTGAACATATGTTTTACTCTTTATTCTACGAGGTTTAAACATACACCATTTCAGTACATTCTTAACTTATTCCATACGCTATTTAAAACACATGCGATAAAGATAACGAGGAAACAAGTTAACTCTGAACATATATGTTATGCTCTATACGTGAAGGATGTTGTAAGCTTAAATTCATAATGGTTAATGTGTAGTATTTTTCTACCTTTTTACATTTTATAGTATTTCTTTATCTATATTTGTGTTTCGGAAATGTATTTTAACGTATCGAACGTAGAGTAAATTTTTTTTTATATTTTCTTTATATATTTACGTATCAGAGTTGTGTGTTGTCGTATTAAAAGAAGAAAAAGGAACTTTTCATAGTGTTATTCTACCTATTTACATATCGGAAATGTATTTATATTTTACCGTATTTAAAATATAGGTAATTGTTTTTATTGGCTTGACTTAAATAAAGCGTGAAAGTTATTAGTTTCAAAATGATATTTACAAATCTTATCCACACAAATTTAATTTAATTTTAATTTTAGTGTTTTATAGTATCTTTCTGACTATATTTGTGTATAAGAATTATATTTTACCGTATTTAAATAGTAATAAAAGCGAATTGAAAGTTTGAAGAAAATATGAATTAAGTTCGTAAATAAAATCCTTTTATAGTACTTTGAAGGACTCTTAATACGTTTTCAACTTGAATAAAATTAAAAACAATAATCTAAGATACCCTTTAAAGTTAAATTCCTTTAGAGTTTATCAGTAAAACCACTTTAAGTATTTTTTCAATCCTTATACCTATATTTACATATTGGAATTGTTACAAAAGGTTCTTTTAAACGTAACTTAGTACACTAATTAAGTATTTATTTAATTAATTTGTGTATCTGAAATGTATTTATTGAAAAATAAGTGGGTTTTACTATTTATCACGGTTTATATATATATATATATATATATATATATATATATATATATATATTGGAATTGTTACAAAAGGTTCTTTTAAACGTAACTTAGTACATTAATTTATTTTGGAAGTTCAAAACGTTTTAAGAGCCCTTCAGAGTACTATAAAAGGTAAATGAAAACATCATGGATTATAGGTGCGTAATCTACTATTAGACCGAACGGATTAAAAAAATACTTAAAGTAAGTGGTTACACTGATAAACTAAAGGAATTTAACTTTAAAGGGTATCTTAGATTATTGTTTTTAATATTATTCAAGTTCAAAACGTATAAAGAGTCCTTCAAAGTAATTTAAAAGAATTTTGTTTACGAACTAAATTCATATTTTAGAAGTTAGTTTGTATGATTTAAATACTTTTATTTAATTAATTTGTGTATCTGAAATGTATTAATTGAAAAATAAGTGGGTTTTACTATTTATCACGGTTTTTATATATATATATATATATATATATATATATATATATATATTAGAATTGTTACAAAAGGTTCTTTTAAACGTAACTTAGTACATTAATTTATTTTGGAAGTTCAAAACGTATTAAGAGCCCTTCAAAGTACTATAAAAGGATTTCATTTACAAGCTAAATTACTATTTTCTTCAAACTTTCAATTCGTTATAATTTGAATTTAAATGAAAACATCATGGATTATAGGTGCGTAATCTACTATTAGACCGAACTAATTAAAAAAATACTTAAAGTAAGTGGTTTTACTGATAAACTCTAAAGGAATTTTGGAATTTTCTAGAATAGCAAAGTAAAACTAAAACGTAAACCAAGTTTAAAACGCAACTAATAACTGGGAGAAAGGTTGAAGTAAGTAATTTTTTTGATTTTTCGTTAAGAATTATCACCGAGTATTCCTACTTACATTTTATTTTATTTCATATTTTATTTTATTTCATATTTTATTTTATATTTTATTTTATTTCATATTTTATTTTATATTTTATTTTATTTCATATTTTATTTTATATTTTATTTAACAGTTCTAAGCCAATCAATGACATACAATATTATCCCTTTACTTCTCTGCTCCCTTCCAACTATCTTGCAATATTTTCAATCCAATTGTATTTGTTTTGATATCTTTAACTTTATTTCTCAGTACAATTTCCCTTTGACAAGCTTCTTCTAACTTCAATTCCCACTTTTTTAAATGCTTTTCCATTTCGTCCAAATGTTCTTTTATTTCTTGCATATCTAACCACGTCCTATTATACTCTTCCACTATTTCACTAACTTCCTCGAATGAATGGAAATCCATATGACTATAAGTAACAGAACACAATAAATATAAAACGTCCAGCAATGTTAAATGTTAGGTCACCAGAAAGACCCTTTCCTCTTGTTGTTTCTATTTCAGTGGAAACGAAACTTGGACTTCAAGACGCCCGCGTCTTTTACGTTTATATGGATTATTCATGACGGTTCAATTTTGATATTATAAATGGACACGTATAGTAGGGAGAAAAATCGAGAGTGTGGGGGATAAAAAATTAATCTAGGTGAAAAAATTATTATAAATAAATACCGATTCAATATACGAACGAAACTTAATTATTAATTTAATTAAACTCATTTATAAATTTTATAAATTAACTTGAAATATCGTAAAGCCAATAAAAATAATATAAATTTCCTACAAATCACCCATTTTAGGGATAAAAATTAAACGATTCAAAATACGTACAAAACTCAATTTTCATAAATAGACAATAGTTTTGAAATTAAGTTGGCTTATGGTAAAATTAGAATAATTTAGGAAATTCTGTTAAAAATTAGTATAATTGGGGAAAATTGGTTAAAAGTTGGTATAATTTGGAGACTTGTTAATGTTAAAAATATAGAATTAATTAGGATACTTTTAAAATTGAAGAGATAGAAAGGCAATTACGAACGAGATGATGATTTTAAAAAAAAATAGATTTTTAAATGAACTGTAAAACGCTTCTATAGATGGTAGCCTTGTCTCTTACCTATATTTACATATTGGAATTGTTACAAAAGGTTCTTTTAAACGTAACTTAGTACACTAATTAAGTATTTTTAATTTACCGTAATTAAAATATAGGTAAGTGGTTTTTATCTTATTTTATACCTACGGAAGCGATAAATAAATTAAAGCAATAAATTTTGGGGTTTGGAGATGGGTGGAAGAAAAAAAAAGGCTCTTCGAGTAGTGTTATAAATGAGAGAACGCTCTATGAGGCACTAATGAGGTATCTGGGCGCCGGGCATCGTACCTCACAGAAATAACATGGGGCACTATTTGACGGTGTCTAGAAAAAAAAGTACCGGTTCAACATCGACGCGTTTGAGACACCTAATAAGGCACCGGGACACCGGCACCGTGCCTCATAGAAATAACATGGGGCACCATTTGACGGTGACCGGCACCGTGCCTCATAGAAATAACATGGGACACTTTTTGACGGTGTCTAGAAATAACATGGGGCACTATTTGACGGTGTCTAGAAAAAAGGACCGGCTCAACATCGACGCGTTCGCCGACCGTAAATCCTCATAGAATTAACATTAAGTATTATTTAACGGTATCTCACGACCACCATGCCGCATAGAATTAACATGGGGAATTATATTGACGGTATTTGATGCGTACACCGGTCGTAAATGTACTGCGAGAGAGCTGTGAGTACCGTATCTCATAGAAAATACATGGAGACGAGGATTTGAATATTGACCGTGAATTGTTCAATCGCGTATTGCGTGGATATACCCTTAATTTACAAAGCCTGCTTAATCTGCTGTTTCGAACGTGGTGGTATAATCCTAATTGTTTAAGGCGTGGTACAAAGTGCAACAAAGTTTACTATAAAAGCCAGAATTTTCCTTTAAAATATCATTCGGAATTAGGATCCCTGAGTCTCTTACACCTTAGAATTCGAATACTCAGAAGATGTAAGTAGAAACCTTTCCACATTAAATTACTTTAAGTAATTTCTAACGATTTCGATACCCCTTTTAGGAACGTCGGTAAGGTTTTCCCTATTTCTACTACGAAGGGGGTATCGGTAACCCCAGACTGTCATATTCACGTCGGTACTTTGGATGGTAGTGTTGGAATTGAGTTGACGGAAAGTCAGTTCAAGCAACTACGGAGAGCAAGCGGTCAAATTACTACGTTCTTGGAAGACGATTCGATCCCAAATTCTACGTGGTTCTTTGAAGGATCAGAAACGAGACGAGTCGAGCTATGCATTTTCCAAACGCGGAAGGTAGTGGACGTGAGAGAAATAATCCTTGGAACTGGGACCAACTACGGAAAGCACATCTTAACCAAACAGGGCTTTACTGTCACGCAATACCCCTGGAAGACGTTGATGGATAAATACGACGAAGTGATGACGTATCACAACGAAGTAAAACGCGTCTTCAATGATATTAAAGGAGTCGTTCTGACCGCGATTACAGACTACGTGAATAAGCAATGCGAAGGTTGCAAAATTGATCATCCCTCACAAAGGCAGCACGATTGTCTGATGATTGATTGGAACTCTCGTTTAGATATACATTTGTTTGACGCGATGGATAGAATTAGTTATTCCGAAATCACTTTAAAACTTGACACGTTTTTAAGCGAGGACTTTCGCGATACTATATTGACTTTCATAATGTGCAACGCTAAAAAAATGTTGTATAAAAATGAAGACTTTTGAATTTGTCAATAAAAAACTTGAGTATTAAAAACTGGGCTCTTTATTTTGTAGCTCATTTAGAGACATGGAACCAGTAATGAAACATCCGTTCACCGGGCTCGTCGCTGGGCCCACGCAATGTGGAAAGTCCCACTTCCTTGCTAAATTAATTAAACATAATGAGTCGTGCATTGCTCCTCCACCTCAAAGAATAGTTTGGTGTTATACTGAGTACCAAGAGAAATTATTTAATTCGGTATTGGAGCATAATCCTACCGTAGAGTTTCACGAGGGTTTATTAGACCCAAACAATTTAAATCCGACGATTAGAAATTTTGTAATTCTCGATGATCTCTTATGTGAAATAGCGAATAACAAAGACGTCACAAATTTATTTATACGAGGTTCGCATCATCGTAACACGTCCGTACTGATTTTAATGCAAAATTTGTTTTATCACGGGAAAGAAGTTAGAACTCTCAATTTGAATTCACAGTACCTCGTCATTTTCCGTTCGGCTAGAGACGTTTCCAGCGTGCTAAATATCGCTAAACAAATTTCACCGGCTAATACCAAATTCGTTGTTGACGCGTTTCGTCAAGCCGTGGTGAAACCATACGGTTATTTATTCATCGACTTGAAACCAAATACCGCAGATGAATATCGGCTGCGAACGGGGATTATACCGGGAGAAGAAGCCGCGATTTTCATCCCGAAATAAAATCAAAATGACTATAGCAACGTCAAAACGTGTGTGTAAAAACTTGGATTTTTTAAAATATTTGAGCACGTGTAATGTGAAACAGAGGAAAGCTATCATTAAACTAGCGAATCGCGACGCCATCTTAGCGCTGGTCGAATGTTGTATAAATGTACTACGCGGGAACATTCAGTTAACAGATGGACAAAAGAGTCGATTGAAGAAACATCGTAAAGCCTTACATCATCTTTGCGCAAAAATTCCTCTCGCTAAAAGAAAACAGATTCTAGTTCAAAAGGGGGGATTTCTCCCGTTTTTGTTAGCTCCACTTCTTTCAATCGTTAGCTCAGTCGCCGGCGCTGCGATAAGCCGCGCCATTAATAAATAAATGGCCCGAAAAATGATTTTAGTGTCTGAAGACGCTTTACGTCGAATGAAGAATGCTACTCCCGAAGATGTTCCCAGTGAAATACCATCCTTGGATAAAGAAATGAAAACGATCCTCGACGATCCCAATATGACCGAATCCGAAAAATTAACGTTATATAATCAAACTTTGCAGCGACACATAATATCTAATCGCCAACCAGTTGAAAAACAACAGACTGTTAAAAACAAAACGTGGTACGAAGAAATTGCGACGTCTATTCCGTCAAGTATGCTTACCGACGCGATATCGTTGTACAATTGGACATTACGTTTTATTTCGTGGAACGAACTCGGTGAAATGACATTTGGAGGACGAGTCGTTTCTGGATCAAACGTAATCGATTTAATTTACGATGCGGTTAGAAAAACCAAGTCAAATTCCGACCCTACAGGATTCAAGAACTTCTACGAAGTATTGCAAAACAATAATGTACCAAAAAAATATATCAAGAATCCTACTAGAATAAGTTCTTTAAAATCGTTATCTTTTAACACGTCACCACCTAGACAAAATCAGTGGGTGACGATTTGAATGTATTTACCAATAAAACATTTAACCACCAGTTACTGTTATTTAGTTCAATCCCATATCTCATAATGGATGGTTGCACGGAAGTTGTAGCTGAAAGTATCGTATCCACATTAACTATATCATTTTCGAAAAATCCAAAACTATTAACCGTCGTTTTAATTATATTAATTTTTGTAATAGTCGAATTATTCGATTTCTTAATATTGTACTACACGACACCCACACATGGAAATTACACTAATTACGGATAAGCTAGAGAAGATCTATTACGACGTAGCGGACTCTGGCGGGTACGTTGGCGTTCGCGGACTATATCGTTCCGCTCGAGAAAAGGGTATCAAAGTTACGTTGAAAAATGTGAGGGAATTTTTACAAAACCAAGATACCTATACTCTACATAAAAATGCAAAGTGGCGATACAAACGAAATAAAACGATAGTGTACGGCATTGACGATCAATGGCAAGCCGACCTCATTGACCTCCAGAAACTTTCCAGGCTAAACAATGGGTATCGCTATATTCTCGCGTGTATTGATATTTTTAGTAAGTACGCTTACGTCGAACCGGTGAAAAATAAGAAAGGAGAGACTATAGTGAACGCTCTAAAAAAGATATTAGATGGTGAAAGGAAACCAAAGCGAATGCAGAGTGACCACGGGAATGAGTTTGTTTGTAAAGCCGTTCAATCCGAATTAAATTCCCGCGAAATAGAATTTTTCGCGACGAACTCTGAAGTGAAAGCCAGCATCGTTGAGCGGTTTATTCGATCGTTTAAATCGAGAATGTATCGATATTTTACAAGGAAAAATACTTATAAGTACGTTGACGTGCTTCAAGAATTAGTTAGCGCCTATAATAACAGTTATCACCGAGCAATTAAATGTAAACCCGTCAATGTAAATCCCGAAAATTCGAAAATAACTTGGAAAAATTTGTAAGGAGATATAGACTTTAGTCCTCCGATAAAGTACGACTTCGAAATTGGAGACATTGTCAGAATAAGCAAAAACAAGGGACTATTCGAAAAAGGATATCTCCCGAATTATTCGGAAGAATTATTTCGAGTGATTAAGCAGATACCGAGACAACCGCCGGTATATAAACTGGAGGCGCTAGATTCGGAGCCCATTTTAGGAATTTTTTACAAAGAAGAAGTACAAAAGGTGGGGAAAGATCTTGACACTTGCGCGTTCAAAATTGAAAAAGTGCTCAGGAGGCGACGGAAATCTGATCATTCAGTCGAGTTACTCGTACGCTGGAAGGGGTACGAACCGCAATTTGATAGTTGGGTTCAAGAAGTAGACTTAGAATGAGTTTCTATATCACTCTACCATCCGATTCTTCGCTGAATTACTTTCCGGGTAATACTCTGAGCAAATTCAGAGCTTACCTGAGAATGTTCAGCTGAATGGACCTTACGAAGTAGGTTTAGCGGAAATAAGTTATCCTAGAACGTGGAATAATATCAAAGAAGAACGGGTAGTGCGAGTTGGTTCGGATGATATCAAACTGGAAGATTTTAGGTATATACCTAGAGCAAATTTCTCTTCTATCGAAGATTTACTTGAAATGTTAAAATTTGAGAATAAAAGGGTCGAGTTCAAATACCATAAACATCTGAAACGAGTTGAGGTTCATATAACTAAGAGTTTTTACTGTATCATCCCTCCCGATATAGCGATGATGTTGGGATTTTCTCTTAAGCAAGAAGGTGAATTTGAAATTAGAAAATCTTCGTTAGCCCCTTATACCGTAGATATGGACGTAGGATTACATTCATTGTTTGTCTATTCTGACATCGTTGAAAATACGATCGTGGGGGACAGGAACGTCCCTCTTTTAAGAATTATTAACGTGAAAGGAAAAGACGGGGAAACTGTGAATACTGAATTTTCTCGTCCACATTACCTACCCGCCGCTTCTTCCAACATACAAACTATCGAGATTAATCTTATGGACGACTTGGGGAACCCCGTGCAATTTGAACGTGGAAAGGTGCACGTTACTCTACATTTTAGACCGCGGAGGGCCTGGCTCGCTCTATAATAGCGAGTGTCGGGAACAAGTAGTCCTCAGTTTAATGAAAAGTAACGAATGACGAACATCATGAGACGGCCGCAATACATTTCCTCCGTAAGCGATTACGAGAGGTACTATTTAAATCAGGCTGGATACGGATCAATCCCCGTGTATCACGGCGTGGGTGTCCAGAGAGGCTATGGATTGGGTAACATACTCGCTTCGGCATTTCGTCGTGCCATGCCGCTTTTGAAGCGCGGAGCCCAGTTTCTAGGAAGAAAATTTCTCGATACTGGAGCGAAAGTCGTGTCTGACGTCGCTAGCGGTATCCCAATTAAATCATCGCTAGCGAAGAGATCTAAGAGCGCTGGTAAAGAGACATTGTTATCAGCCGCGGAAGCCGTTACGCAAATGACGGGATCTGGAATTAAAAAGAGGCGTAGAGCATCGCGCAAAGTCACTCGAGCTAAAACCAAGAAGAAGAAAGCATCGTGCCGATCTTACTCCGATATATTTTCATAAAGTCTTAGAATGGCGTTGATACATCCGAACTCTAGTGGTTGCGTGAATTCCGAATTGGACCTTTTCGAAGTCCCGTTAACGCAAACGGGGATTATCGGTGGCGAATGGGTCGAATACCACCCCATTTCCAGCATTAGCAACAATTCAGCGTTAACGTTTTGCATTAGTGGGAATTCCGAAGCGTACATCGACCTATCACAAACTCTCCTTCACGTTCAGGTGGATGTGAAATTGGAAAACGGATCTTACCCTAAAGCCGCCGTTGTTACTCCGGCGGGTGTGGTTACGACCCCGGCGGATAATGTAGCCCCCATCAATATGTTTTTGCACAGTCTATTTCCCGAAGTCCACTTATTTTTAAACGAAAAATCAGTTACTCCTTCCGCTCAGAATTACCCGTACAAAAGTATGATTCAACTATGTTAACATTTGGAGACTCTGCTAAAACGAGTCATCTTACCAGCGGCCTATTCTATCGCGACACGGCGTACGAGTTCAACGATTTCGTGAACAATAAAGGTTTCTTACAAAGAGCCACCTTCGCTCAAAAGGGAACTATAGATATGATCGGCGCTCTTCATTTAGATATTTGTCAACAGCCGCGCTTCCTTTTGAACTTGGTGGATTTAAAATTTGTTTTTGGGAAATCAAATACCGAATTTTGTTTACACTCTGACGTAAAATGTAAATTGGACATTAAATCAGCTTCGTTGTATTTGAGGAAAGTCAAGTTAATTCCCGAAATCCCACTATCACACGCCAAAGTGTTACAAATGTCGAGAGCGAAGTACCCAATTTCCCGCACGGAAGTGATGTCGTTTTCGATTCCGAGAGGCAACATGAGCGTCGTGCAAGATCATTTATTTACAGGACAAATTCCGAATAAAGTCGTAATCGGGATGGTTGAGCAAAACGCGTTTCTGGGTGAACTTAAATCGTCGCCATATAATTTCCAGCATTTCAATTTAAACCACATTGGTTTGTTCGTCGACGGCAGTAGCGTACCACATAAAGCCCTAACACCTAACTTCGCGGAGCGTAGCTACATCCAAGCGTACACCAATTTATTTCTTCAAACGGGTCAGTGGAACATTGACGAGGGAAACCAAATAAGTCGCGAAGATTACGCCGGTGGAAATTGCCTTTTCGTCTACGATTTGACTGCCGATTTAATGAACAATGCCTCTCATTTTCATCTTGTAAAAAACGGAAATTTGAGGCTGGAAATGAAATTCGCTTCCGCGTTACCCGAAACGATTGCCGTAATTGTTTACGCGGATTTCCAGAGTTTGATTGAAATTGATAAGAACCGAACCGTAATCTTCGACTAGAATGGACACAATGCAGCTAACGAGAATTTTGGAGAAAGATAATTTCACCAGAGACTTATTTCGAGGCGTATTCGCCGCGGACCAACTACCAAAGTTCGTGACGACGTTTCCATCTCTGTATATCGTGAACACGGATACGTCGAATGACGATGGTCAGCACTGGATAGTTTTGTATTTCTCGAAGAATAATACAAATACCGAGATGTTCGACTCCTACGGTAACCCCCCAGATATGTTTCGCTTTAATGACTTTGTCGAAAGAAATAGTAAAACTGTGACATTTAACTCTTTACAACTTCAAGGAAATCGAAGCGTGACGTGTGGAGGTTTTTGCGTGTATTTTGCTCTTAATAGATGTAGGGGTGTAAAAATGTTCGATATTGTGACTAGATTTTCTAAATAAAAAATGTAAATGATAAAATGATAAAAGAATTTATGTATTCAAGGTATTCAATAAATTTTCAATAACTTAGTAAAACTTCTTTAATTTACATTTTACATTCAAAATAACACCAGTGGGTTTGTTTGGTGATCTCCGCAGTCTACATTACATCAAAGTAAAAATTTAAAAAGTTAGTTACATTTTTACGTTAAATTAAAAATATCATTTAAATAAGATAGTTTCATTTTATTTACATTACGCTTTAAGTTCAAAATATATTTTTAATAGAAATACAATAGAAGACTGAACTATTGGCGATTTAAAATATCGATCCAGTAATGACCATGCGATAGGGTTCGAATGCCGTCCCCCAAAATATACCTTTTATTATCGCATGGATTAAGAGACATTTTGTTTTGGGAGACGGTAAATAGCTGATGCCTCTGATTGACGATCCGCTTCATAGAATTGCTCGTAATTCGAGTAGCCACGAGGCAGTCGCGGTAACTCGAGTGTCGGATATCCTTTTCCACTACTCGCTTACAAACACCTTTCGCGGTTTTTTTCTCCCCCCTTTCCGAAAGGATGGAGTACATTTTGGGGCGGAGCCCAACGAACTCCCGTATAGGGATCCCATCCATTTCATCTTTCATCTTTCCAATGACTTTTTTGTTTACGTCATTGAAAAGAGGATGATTCGTGGGATACCCCGAGAAATCGAAGAGATGGGAGGAATTTCCGAAGTCCGTGTAAACGTCCTCCGTTTGTATATTGTACGCCAGGCTGTCCGTGTCCGTGAAAAGTAATCGGACCTTTTCACCGTAGGTCTTGCGCATGTACTCGTAATGAAACTCGTACATGGTTAGTTTCGAAAGATCCAAAACGGTGAAACCAGTGTAAATTGGTCTATTCAAAGTAAGTGACTTCTTCTTCATATGAATACCCACGAGTTCGTTGTGGAAAATCGTGAATTTTTCAAATGCCGGAGAAGACGCTTTCTTAATAGCCCGCTCAGGTGTTTGTACGAGATGGAAATCTATCCGATTTCTCAAGTTCTCCATTGTTTTACCTATTATTGAAACGAAATGAGATTAGTACTTATTATTCCGATAATTTGTATACGTGGCTACTTGCGTATAAACTAAATTACATTTATTAAACCAAAAGAATTTATTTCGCGCAATAAATACTGTTGGTAAAAAAAAATAATCTACTTATTTTTCATTTACTTTGATTAATAACGTACCAAAACAGGAGTTGTTTAAAAGTTTGAAAAAATCTTTTTCAAAACTGTTTTTGGCAAGTTTCCTCTTTTCGGTATTGAAATTTATGAATGGGCGAAGCCAGGGAGACTGATGGAAAGAGAGTATTCTGTGAACTTTCGTGAGTTTAAGTCCCTTCGATACGTAGTATTTTAAATTACGATAGTGAACTACGTATCGCTCTTTGTTGTTGAGATTAGGGACGAGCTTAGGCAGAGTGTCTTTTGCGGGGAGGTTTAATCTTTGAAGCATCAGTTTGTAATAGGAAGAAAATTGATCCGTAGTTATTCTTTGAGATTCGGGTGCGAGGGGGTAGCAGTTGTGTTCATGATGTAACTCAACGGGGTATTCCAAGTCGACTTCCAAAATGAAGCCGTAGGGAGACTCGTGCGATAAAGTAAGCACATGTTTATGGGTGTAGTCGAGTAGGTCTTCGACGGGAACCCAAGCGAACCTACTCGTGGGTAAGTAATCGACCATGGCGAACCCGTAGAGATTATTTTTGTCGAGGTACATGATGTAATTACACTCTTTATTGGGGTCGTAGCTTTCGGGGATGTACGGGTTATTGGCTTCGGCGTAGCGGTGACTAATCATCGAAACTCCTCCCCGAATGCCACGTTCAATAAACAAGTGCATGTCAATATCGAGTAGTAGCTCCAACTTCACTTTTGTCATGTGGAGGGCTGACTCCCAGGCAAACCCAGGTCCCTTGTACGCGTGCGCGCAATCTAGGCCGTAGTATTCTACACACATAGCGCGGAAACTCTCGAATACGTCAGCGAGTTGGAGGGTATCCGCCTGCACGTACAAATCGTGTAGTTCACCTGTTGAAGAATTTTATCACTACCACTATTACATTTAGTAATAGAATAGGGCTATAAATAATACCTAGATTTTGTATGTTAAAAATGTTCCACACTTGGCGGACATTTTCGTAACTCTCATCCGTTAAATGTTCGCCAGTGAGGGTGTTGAAAAATGTCTCTTTGGGTGGTAGTGCTGTCTCTTCAAACTTGTCTACGTCACTCATGTAGTCGTAGGGATACGTTAACTTTTTGAGCAAATACGGGATTTGATGAGTTGGATAGAAAGAGCTCAAGATGGGGAATTTTTCTTGACCTCCAGTGGCTAAATTTGAAATTAAAGTTTCGAGACTAGCGGGCATAAAGCGAATAGAATCGATGAAACGGAGGCGACCGAAAGTGAAGCTGATATACGGTTCGGCGTTAGATGGAATACAGGAAATGTTTACACTTTTTATCAACCCAATCCTTTGCATGATAAGATGGGCATCGTATCTGAAATTTTATATAAACACGTTATAGTTTGTAAATATTGGAATTAAAGAAAAAATACAATACCGTGATAAATTATGCATGATGACCGGCGTGAAATTTCCCACTCGCAACTTTAGATTACAAGAATTATGCGCGACTCCCCGGAAACGTCCTAATAATTATAATTACGCGTTAACTTATTTATATCTAAAATAATCAAACACGTAAGTCGTACCGGTATAATGACAATGATCTCTGACTGCCGGATCATCTTGCGTAAGAATTTTCTGACACACGTAACATTGTGTCGCGGTACGGCACAATTCTTCTTCGACTGGTGTGAGATTCATTGGAATATTTTCCTTCAATAATTTGGTGATGGTGCTCCGTTCCATCAACAAACTTTCAAGAAAAATGTCGATAGCGTCGGTTCCCCTATACGTAACAGGGGCATTTGGCTTTCCTGTAATAATGATAAACGTCGCAGCGAAAATAAACTTTTTAATGAAACCAAATATAAATACCGTCGGGTCCTATTACGACGTAACTAAAACCACAAGCTACGTTGTTGATGATAGTGAGGAATCGGGTAAACAAGACTGGATTCTGTCAATTATAGATTCAAAATCCGCGTAAATGACGTAGGGAACCTAAAAATAAATGTGTTAAGCTCTTAAATTCATGAATTTCCGAAATTATTTTTTACCTTTTGAAGCCAATCAATTTTTTCGAATTTTAAAACGGGATTTTTGTGTGGCATTTTGACAAGTTGGGGGTCGTGAACGTTGCAGTTTTTCACGTGTTCACTATGGTTTCTAGCACTATTTTGTCCTGAAAAGCGATGTAAGCAATAACGACACACGTAAATTTTCCCGTTATGGTTTGTGAAATGACTCAATAGTCGACTAATATCCGTAATTAGGCAAAAATGTTGGTTTCCTTTTGACTTGAGATAAAGCAGATCTATTTGCCGATCTTCGGGGGCTCTGTTTTCGCTTACATGAAGAGGAAAAACTACTTTTTCGTAGCCGTAAACGTTGATAGATAGATTATTTTTATTTTCAAATTTTTTGAGTTTAAAATGATTTAATTCGAAAGGAAACGAAATGTCACTGCAGTCTAATTCTTTTTCAAACATCACGTATTTATTCTGATTATCGCGATGGGAATTTGGAGGTTGTGGATTAAGTTTAGCGAGGACGCACCACAAGAAACACTTTTGGTCTTTGGTTTTAATATTTAATACTCCTTTGCTGGTATTATTGAGCTCAGGGGGGAGATTTATATACGTACCCCCGACCAGCGGTATGTACGCTATATTATCGATTTGAAGAAACAAGATACGATCTATGGTCCAGCCACTGCCCATATCTTGGAATTCCTCAATCGCGTGTGTTATTTGCTTCACACACGAGTCTATTTGTGTTGGTATTACATCTGGTAAAAGTGTTGCTTGAGTTTTGCACCGGAAATACGGTAATGCCTCGACTTCCGCACCATCGTTCAATTCGCGTACGTATCTCACGCGAATAAAAATGTTCCACTTTAAGCCCCGCTTCTTATTTAAGTGATTTTTTAAATACTTCATTAATGCTGGTTTTAATGTTAAAATTAATATTTCGGAGTCTGTTTGGGTCGTTTTCGGAGTATACCGCGAACTGACGATAGCGTCCTCAAGAACGGAGACTTCTTCGATGTTTTGAAGAAAATCGTCCGCCGATTGCTCGGATACGCCGACGGTTAGGAGATTTTGAAGCGGTTGGGGGTTGTCTTGATATCGGTGGTCTGGTGTGGCTGAAAGTGGGCTAAGCTGATGAACTCGCGAATGTTGAATTAATTTGTATCTTCGCGCAAAACTAATGTTACAGGTTGAACAAACATATTTTACATTTTCGTGTTGTTCTCGTACGTGGCGATTTAAAATTGACTTTTTAGAAAACTGTTTCGCGCATACGGTACACGGAAACATTTGTATGGTCTAGCTGTTTATCGCAACTGGTAAAGAGTGGAGGACTGACCCGATCTTTTATACCCTCCACTTTCATGCCTATAGATCTGATATGTGTTAGACTCTGAACTCCATATATGTGAGATATTTTTATTTATAAAAACTCTATGTATCCCACTGTAGATTTTGTAATATGATAACGTTAACCAATATTTCCAGTATTATTTTGAATTTTTTTTTAATTGGTGTTCACTGACATATCCATTACTATTCAGTGGTACATCTATTCAGAACTAAAATATAATATGTCTTTTATATGTAAGAAAAAAAAACATTTTTTTTGCATTTATTTATTTATTTTTAAAATTATAAATTTTGAAAGTCTTCTCCGAGAGTTTGCTTTATGACGTCTTCTAAAGCCAGCAAAGCTTCCAAATCACCGTTATGATCATTTTTTTTATTTTTTTCGTCATTAAGTGAATTTTTTTTCACCTGGAATTGGGCCCAAGGTAGCTGTATATTTTAAGACCGCCACTACTACTGTTTTGTCTAAAGATGACATGTTTCCAGTTATTATTCAGAAGTCTGTATGACTTTAACTAAATCAGCACGAGCTTATATACTAGTCGAAAGGTGGAATTTACAATAACAAAAGTTCGATGTACATTCCTTACATTTCGAAATTGGTTATCTCTGCGTTTGTATGTGAACGGATTTAATTTTAAAGCAAAAATATATTTTAAAAGTTCGATGTACATTTCTTACATTTCGAAATTGGTTATCTTAGTGTTTCTATCGGATCTAACCAGATTGAAAATGGAATTTGTATATCAACGTGATAGTTTAATCGATAAATATTACAAATATGATATAGACTCGGAACAACAAAGTGCTTCACATTCGGTTATTATAGTTAGAGGTCGGGGATGGTTGACTTTTATTCAATAGATAAAGCTTTCAGAATTATTCGTAAAACGTTATTGTTATTGAGTTAAGAAACGGTAAAATGGTTTGAATCAAAATATTTTATTTTCATGACAATATTACATATTCCATAATTTTATTTTCTGCGCTTTGAACAACGCGCAATTTGAATTATTAGAATGATATTTACACACTATTGGACAGGGATCGGAAAGTTCTTGGTACTTAGGGCACCCTAAATCTTCGACGTTCACCAGTCTTTTTCCAAAAAGTTCGGAAAGGTACAATTCTTTTTCCATCCCCTTTGTGTAAAAGGTTGCCGCTTTGGATTTTATGTTGGTAACTATCCCATCCAACTGGTCCAGCTCATGTTCACCCTCGTCCCAAAGCATCCCACAAATATGTCTAGAGATCCAACCGCACAGTCTCCTGTCTTTAGCGCTTAGCTCGTTGTAAGGAAAAGGTGGTTTAAATGAGTAAACCCCATTATCCCCAGTTTCCACAACCAAAAACGCTAGTTCTTTAACGACGTACTCATCGTTGGACCTCATAAAGTTGACTTCAATAATACACGAATTTCCTTCCGACCTTTAATTAATTAATAATAAAATATAAGAAACGATTCCCTCAAACGTTTCATAATTTTTAGAAACCGTTTATATAACTAGCTACATCCATACTTACATCGTATTAGAATTCGAATTCCAAGTTGCAAGGGACT
Source organism: Leiobunum rupestre (assembly GCF_980474605.1). Taxonomy (NCBI): domain Eukaryota; kingdom Metazoa; phylum Arthropoda; class Arachnida; order Opiliones; family Sclerosomatidae; genus Leiobunum; species Leiobunum rupestre. The sequence continues at coordinate 24,258,361 of NC_143394.1, read as the reverse complement.
CTGGGATCCTACTTCAGAATGATATTTTAAAGGGAAATTCTGGCTTTTATAGTAAACTTTGTTGCACTTTGTACCACGCCTTAAACAATTAGGATTATACCACCACGTTCGAAACAGCAGATTAAGCAGGCTTTGTAAATTAAGGGTATATCCACGCAATACGCGATTGAACAATTCACGGTCAATATTCAAATCCTCGTCTCCATGTATTTTCTATGAGATACGGTACTCACAGCTCTCTCGCAGTACATTTACGACCGGTGTACGCATCAAATACCGTCAATATAATTCCCCATGTTAATTCTATGCGGCATGGTGGTCGTGAGATACCGTTAAATAATACTTCATGTTAATTCTATGAGGATTTACGGTCGGCGAACGCGTCGATGTTGAGCCGGTCCTTTTTTCTAGACACCGTCAAATAGTGCCCCATGTTATTTCTAGACACCGTCAAAAAGTGTCCCATGTTATTTCTATGAGGCACGGTGCCGGTCACCGTCAAATGGTGCCCCATGTTATTTCTATGAGGCACGGTGCCGGTGTCCCGGTGCCTTATTAGGTCTCTCAAACGCGTCGATGTTGAACCGGTACTTTTTTTTCTAGACACCGTCAAATAGTGCCCCATGTTATTTCTGTGAGGTACGATGCCCGGCGCCCAGATACCTCATTAGTGCCTCATAGAGCGTTCTCTCATTTATAACACTACTTCTTCGTTTTTCCAACTGCTTTTCTGATGTACCCAAAAATGGACCAAATTAGACCAAAAGTACCCTAAAAACGACCAAAGTCACCATTTTCGGCCCTATGTACCCCATTTCGGACCAAACGTACCCCAAACTGGACCTATTAGCTTTATTATAATGTTAAACTCCCATAGAGATTCCCCTAAAAAGAAAAAAACTTGCGGTCCAATTTTGGGTACATGAATTATTTCGGAGAGGGAATCCATGTTTTAAATTTAAATTAACCGCGCGCCCGGGCAATCCGTGCCTCCCAGGTAATCCGCGCACGCGCGCGCTATCTTCCTGCCTAGGTTATCAATCATACAACTTACATAATTTCCACTTATTTCGTACGATAAAACGCGAACGAGATATTCGTTTTAAGAAATACTCGTGAGATTGGTTCAAGTGTCAAGCGTACTACAATGATATTAAAATGAAGTTTAAAAATATTTCCATTCTACTTTAACAACGAATATTCAATGGCGTCAAAACACTTCAATTCAAATTAACCGCGTCCCCCGGGGTAATCTGCGCACGCGTCGCCTAGGTTATCAATTTTTACATCATTTCAACTTATTCCGTACGATAAAACTTGATAAGATATACGTTCAAGTGTCTTTCGCGATAAGCGTAGATAAATGAACAAGTTGGCCTGGCCACAATATGTTGATATACGGGAAAACGAATCGTCGCGAGAAATACCCTAAATACATTGACTTTTTGACGATTTTACCCCCATTTCATCCCTTAAATCCCGGATCTCGATCCCGAACCTAAACCTGAACCTGGGATCGGAGCCTCGCCCTCACTTTCCTTCTACTGTGTGGGAATAACACATAGGAATTTACAGCCGTAAATCGTATGTACCCAATCTCTGCGTTCGTTCAACCGCCTAAGGCTTAGATTTTGCTTTGTCTACCGCCATCATCATTTTCTCCGGATAATTTGTCGTTTCTCTCAAGCATGGCATTATCATTACCGCCGATATCGCCTTTCGATATCACCAGCAATAATGAAAATCTTCACGCTGCCTGGACCAGATGGTGCGTTAAATTTGAGAACTATCTTGTTGCTTCTGGAATAAAAGAAGTGGGTCGGATAAAAGCGGTTTTCCTTCATTGCGTTGGCGAACTGGTACAAGACGTATTTTACGCTCTTCCTGGGAATGAATCTACTCGTGATTATTCGGATGCTCAAGCATTACTAACTGATCATTTCGTTCCAAAACAAAACGTTGACTATGAGATTTTCAAATTTAGAGAGGCGAAACAACTTGACCAAGAAAATATTGATGCATATCATATTCGTCTTCGTACTCTGTCAAAATTTTGCGATTTTGACGACGTGGACTTGGAGATCAAACGACACATCGTGGAAACCTGTTTACTGAAGAAGTTGAGACGCAATGCTTTACAAGATACATCCCTAAACCTGGAGAAACTTTTACAAATGGCTCGCCTACTGGAAATGTCTGAAACACAGGCTTGTACCATCGAACAAACTAACCAAATACCACATACCAAAGCGTCTATCTCTTATCTGACGAAACCTAAGTCTCGACCTTTATTCCAACCGACCCCACAGCGTACCTCGTCGCATCGTAGTTCGCTTCAAAAAAATAAGGGTGTTCCTAAAACCAAGTGTGGGTTGTGTGAAGGCACCTATCCACATCCAACCCAGTATCCGTGTCCAGCTAATGGAAAAAAATGTCATAACTGCGGAAAGCTCAATCATTTCAGCAGTGTTTGTCGCTCTTCATCTACTTCGTCACAATCGTCCACAAAAAGGGCCAACCATTTCCCTAAGAATAACTCTTCCAAATCTAATGTACGTACCGTACAAGAAGTAGGCGAAGATGAAAATTGATCAGAATTCCTTTTTGCGTTGGCAAGCACGAAGAAATCGACTGCTAATAAACCTCATCTAAGCATTCGCATTGGACAAAGCGTAGTGAAACTCCTTATGGATTCCGGATCCGACGTAAATATCTTAAACAGCTCTACTTATCACTCTTTGCCTCACAAACCACAGCTACAACCGATATCACATATTCGAGAAATATTTGCATATGGAGCTCGTGCACCTCTCAATATCATTGGTGTCTTCACAGAACAAATTGGGGTTAAGAATCATAGCACCAATGGAACATTTTATGTAACGAGTGACGAAGGTATCCAACACTCCGACAGTTAAATATATTACCATCACCTGAAGAACTCAATCACACCTTTTACGTCATCCAGAAATCACTGACAGATATCAAGACCTCTTTCGTGGCATCGGCAAAGTAAAAAATCTTCAAATTAATCTTGCTATAGATGAGTCTGTTACACCTGTTATTCAACCTCACCGACGGGTACCTTTCCATCTGAGAAACGTTTTAGAAGAAGAACTGGATCGTCTTCTTGCCTCCGACATTATCGAACCTGTATCCGGTCCAACCCTTTGGGCATCACCCCTCGTTCTTGTAATGAAGGGTACCAAGATTCGTGTTTGCGTAGACATGCGGATAGCAAACAAAGCCATTATTCGAGTAAGGCACGTGATGCCTACCATAGAGGACATCATACACAAACTCAATGGCGCTACAGTGTTTTCCAAATTTGACCTGAACAAAGGTTATCACCAATTGGAATTGAATGAAAGTTCCAGACCAATAACCACTTTAAGTACATATAGAGTTCTTTATCGATACAAACGGTTGAGTTTTGGAGTAAGCTCAGCGGCAGAAATCTTTCACCATACTATTTACTGCCTAATACAATATATTGCACAGAGCCTTAACATCTCGGATGATATTTTAATCTTTGGCTCCGACGTTCAAGCTCATGATATCGCACTAGTGAAAGTCTTAACCCGCCTTTAAGACAACAACATCACCCTCAATCCGGACAAATGTTTATTTCGTCAATCGCAGCTTATCTTCTTTGGCCACACGTTTAGTAAATCTGGGTTGTCGAATTACCAAAGACAAACTCAAGGCTATGCAAACCATCAATCAACCGTCTACACCTGACGAAGTCAGAAGTCTTTTAGGGCTAGCCACATACTGCTCACGGTTTATACCACGCTTTTCTGATGTTACTTTTCCACTTCGAGTTTTAACCCGGAAAGATACCTTGAAAACACATCTTTCTACCGAAACCATTCTCTCTTACTTTGACCGTAACAAGAAAACTAAAGTCTTCGTGGATGCTAGTCCCACAGGACTGGGCGCTATCTTATCCCAAGTGGATTCTCAGAACAATGTGGCGATCATATCATTTGCAAGTAAGACCCTCACTGAGGTCGAATCTCGCTACTCGCAAACAGAACGCGAAGCACTCGCCGTTGTCTGGAGTTGTGAACATTATCACCTTTATCTATATGGCTCCACATTCACAGTCGTTACGGAGCATTTGCCCCTCCTTACGCTTCTTGGAAACCCCAAAGCTAAGACCTCCGCTCGGATTGAAAGATGGAATTTGCGACTCGCACCTTATGATTTATCTCTAGAATATAAACCTGGGAAGTCTAATCCACCTGACTATCTATCACGTAAACTTCTTGATCCTAACATTTCAACTCTTGGCATAACACCTGCAACTGAATCTCATGTCCGTATGATTCTACGACACGCTACACCTAAAGCCATTACTTATCAAGAAATTGTCCAAACCTCGAAGAATGATCCAACTGTTAAACGCCTTATTGACTGTTATCTCACCAACCGCTGGCAAGTCAGTCCAATTGATGCCGACCATGAGACAATTAAAGCTTTCGCAGTGCTTAAGAATGAACTCTCGGTAATTGACGGAGTTATTCTTAGACAACATCGCATTTATATACCACCGGTTCTTCAAGACCGTGTACTTGCAATCGCGCATGAAGGACATTTAGGCTTAGTGAAAACGAAGCAACTTTTACGCACGAAAGTCTGGTTCCCAAAGATAGACCCCCATGTGGACCAACTAATCAAATCTTGCATTCCTTGCTTGGCCGTCACACCACATTCAAACAGAGAACCTCTACGAATGACCCCCTACCAAAGAACCCTTGGTCGGAAATTGCGGTTGATCACTTGGGTCCTTTTCGGAATGGCAACTATCTATTCGTAATGATGGATGAATACTCGCGCTTTCCTGTAGCGGAAATAGTTTCTTCTACATCGGTTGAGCCAAATCTCCAAATCTTGGATCGGATCTTAGCACTTTTTGGCTTGCCTGACGTGTTAAAGTCAGACAATGGACCACCATTTAATTCTTCCGTGTTCACCGCCCACTTAACTCACCTGGGTATTAAGCACCGCAAGATAACGCCTCGATGGCCTCGAGCAAATGGCTCCGCCGAAACATTTATGGCCTCGCTTAACAAAGCTATCCGTGCCGCGGAAATAAGTGGAACCGACTGGAAGTTCGAAGTGCAGAATTTCCTCCGCAATTATCGCAATACTCCGCATTGCACTACCAACTTTTCTCCATCGACGCTTATGTTTGGACGATCCGTTCGCGACAAACTTCCTTCTAGTGGACGGACACTACCACCGGCCTTCGAAGAAGTGGCACAACAAGACACCCGTGCAAAGGCACAAATGAAAGCCTATCAAGATAAACGTAATCATGCCAAGCCTCATTCGTTAAACATTGGTGATACCGTTCTAGTCAAAACCCAACGTACAAATAAACTTTCGCCCTATTTTAGTCCTCTTCCATATAAAATCACAACGATAAAAGGGCCAACAATTACCGCTAAACGTGATGGGCATTCCATTACTCGAAATTCATCTTTCTATAAACCAGTAATGGAACCCGAACTTTCGGCTGCTACGCCCATGAAACCAGACTCGAAGAATCTCCAGGATGGTCACCAATCTTCATCTCCCATGTCACCTTCTACGCCGCAAGAACCACCACCCGCGCAGAGTCGTTATAACTTAAGAGACACTCGTGTAAAACCAAGACGACTCATAGATGAAATGACATTTCTCAAAGATAAGGGAGATGTCGTGTTCTGTATTGTGTTTCTCTTTTCTATCCCCTAAGCCATAGACACCAATAACGTAAATCGTCCTTATATATGACCCTATTGTTATATTCTGTGAAGAACGGAATAAACGGGTCAGAGAGAAAAACAGCATACTAGATGCAGCTAGATCATATTTTAATAAAGTTTCTGTTTAATATTTTATCAATCGAATCATTAATCTAAGTTAAGTTAACACTACAATTCCCAATTTTAAAGTTTCAGTAGTTCTTTGGGTTAGAACTCATATCTAAATGTACATTATTATCATCGGAGCTGGTATCTAGGCCTATAGAACTATCAGCACTATTAGTTGATACTGACCTTAATGATACATAAATCGAAAATATTGTCATCCACTATATCATTACATCTTTCATCAATTACTTCTAAAGAAGAAGTAAGATAACCCTTTGACGAAAATGTTCGGTTACTTTCATTTCAAAAGAATGAAATAGTTTTTTTATATCACTTCACAGGTATTTTGTAAAGTTCGGCTACAAATAATTCTAATAAAAAGTCAAATAAGTTTAGTTTAAATTAGAAATTTCATTTAACTTATAGATAAAATAACAATCGCTAATTTAAATGTGTTAGGGCTAAGTTGAAATAGATACATTTAAATGACAAAGCTCTAAGTCCATTGATAATAAAAAACGCGATCAATTTATTTACTTGAACAACCTTTGGATACATCAAAGTTCATACTACGAAATGGGGAAGATCGATCCTGGAAGAAACGTATAATTTCTATTTATCTCAACCAATTGAGAACTTTGGCCGACACCATAAGTTTGCTCAAAAAAAGGAATTGAGAACCAATTACAACGACGCCTGAGAATATACTCGGAATATTGTAATGCTCGCTTCCTATACGTTTGCAAACTGACGGGCATAAAATTCGGTCGAAAATTATTAAAATAATATTGAAAAGTGTAAAGTCCGCTTTAGAAGCTTCAATTCGAAATTTTTTTAAACGCCTCTAATAGAACAGACGCGAATTTCTATAATTCCTAGAAAAGACAATGTATCTTAATCCAAAGACATACTTGGAATGGCCCGATTTTTCTTTCATAGTGTTGGTGCTGGTAGTGTGTACGGCCATCGGATGGTATTTCAAACAGAGTAAGACCAGCGGAAAACTGTCAGAGTTCATACTGGCCAGCCGTAACTTGACCGTCGTTCCAGCAGCGCTGTCTATCGCTGCCACGGCCATGACCGCCTATTCCATGAATGGCGTCACTGGTGAACTGTATTTGTACGGATCAGAGTATGCCATCGGTTGGCTGTCCTCTTTCGTCGGCTTTTCTGTGGGTTCCTTCATATTCGTGCCCAAGTATAGATCGTCTCAGTACGTCAGCGTCTTTGAGGTAAGCAAAATAGCCTCTATTACGTATTGAAAGGAAATCGTATAAGTATACTAACAAGGAGACGACCCGAGGTGATTTTCACCAATTTTGTTTTAATTCCGGGGATCAGTAGACCTTTATGTAACTTGAAATTTCTTGAAAGGAAAAGTTTCGACGGGGTTTAGTTTTTCCATGGCAACCAAATTTCTTTTTAACTTAAAATCTACCTTTAACATGGAGAAATCACAGATTTTTAGTGTCCCCCTTTGAAAAATTTTAAAATATTAAAAGAATTAATTTTTTTTAAACCATTGGATAAATTCAAGCTAATTTGGGTAAGTGCGTGTAAATATGGGGAAAATAAGCAAATTGTTTAAATACAAGTAAATTTCGGTAAATATTAGTAAAATGTGTAAATTAGATAAATGCAAGTATATTGGATAAATTTGTGTAAACTTTACTTGAATTTACTCAAATTTTGCTTATTTAGTGTCATTTACCTAAATTTAGCCATTTACTTGAGCAATGTCATTTACCAATTTTACTTCCATAACGAAAATTTACCTAATTTACACATTTTACTAATATTTAACGAAATGTACATGCATTTACCCATTTTGCTTATTTATCCCAAATGTTCACGCATTTACCGAATTTTACCAGAATTTACCCCAATGTACAATTTCTCCATGTTAATTTCCATAGAGAAAAGTAGATTTTAAGTGATCAAAACATGTTTGGTTTCTATGGCAAAACTAAAGCCCGTCGAAACTTTTTCTTTAGGGAAATTTAAAGGTTCATAAAGTTCTACTTACGCTCCGAATTTAAGCAAATTCTATGAAAATCAACTCGGGTCGTCTCCTTGTAAGTCAAACATACAGACTTTAAAAACTATTTTTCAATATAATTCATATTGAACTTCGATAAGGCGGAGCCTACGAGCTTTTAGAGTAACAGAAACATTCAATTTAACGAAACAACCCGTTTCTAAGAAAAAAAAAGCGTTTGTATTCCTTATAAAAAATGTGCCCCACAACGTGCATTCGTAACTGAAGGTCGAATGAAGACTCTTAGAAGACTGCGGCCCAAAAATTCGTGTTCTGAGGATATATTATATATATTATCCTCATTCGCTCACCGTGTTACAATTAGATACGTATAGAAAATACACGTAGATCATTGTATCCTGCTCTAATGTTTAATAAATATTCCACGATTGTTATAGTTTTGTCCAACGCCCAATTTTATATTCGTGTAACCGAAACGATAGCGGCAGCTCTTATTGAATTATATCCAGTTAAGTATACGCGAGTGGAAGAAATGCTAAGATGCAATCGGAGAGTTGAAGATTCGCTAAGAAACTATTTGAAAGCTTAAGACATTTAGAACCTATTTGAAAGCTTAAGACATTTAGAAACTATTTGAAAGCTTAAGACATAAAGAAACTATTTGAAAGCTTAAGACATAAAGAAACTATTTGAAAGTTTAGGATGAAACTATTTGAGAGTTTAGGATGAAACTATTTGAAAGTTTAGGATGAAACTATTTGAAAGTTTAGGATGAAACTATTTGAAAGTTTAGGATGAAACTATTTGAAAGTTTAGGATGAAACTATTTGAAAGTTTAGGATGAAACTATTTGAAAGTTTAGGATGAAACTATTTGAAAGTTTAGGATGAAACTATTTGAAAGTTTAGGATGCAACTATTTGAAAGTTTAGGATGAATTTATTGGAAAGTTTAGGATGAAACTATTTGAAAGTTTAGGATGAAACTATTGGCAAGTTTAGGATGAAACTATTTGAAAGTTTAGGATGAAATTATTTGAAAGTTTAGGATGAAACTATTTGAAAGTTTAGGATGAAACTATTTGAAAGTTTAGGATGAAACTATTTGAAAGTTTAGGATGAAACTATTGGAAAGTTTAGGATGAATTTATTGGAAAGTTTAGGATGAAACTATTTGAAAGTTTAGGATGAAACTATTGGAAAGTTTAGGATGAAACTATTGGAAAGTTTAGGATGAAACTATTTTAAAGTTTAGGATGAAACTATTGGAAAGTTTAGGATGAAACTATTGGAAAGTTTAGGATGAAACTATTTGAAAGTTTAGGATGAAACTATTTGAAAGTTTAGGATGAAACTATTGGAAAGTTTAGGATGAAACTATTGGAAAGTTTAGGATGAAACTATTGGAAAGTTTAGGATGAAACTATTGGAAAGTTTAGGATGAAACTATTGGAAAGTTTAGGATGAAACTATTGGAAAGTTTAGGATGAAACTATTGGAAAGTTTAGGATGAAACTATTGGAAAGTTTAGGATGAAACTATTTGAAAGTTTAGGATGAAACTATTGGAAAGTTTAGGATGAAACTATTGGAAAGTTTAGGATGAAACTATTTGAAAGTTTAGGATTTAACTATTTGAAAGTTTAGGATGCAACTATTTGAAAGTTTAGGATGAAACTATTGGAAAGTTTAGGATGAAACTATTTGAAAGTTTAGGATGAAACTATTTGAAAGTTTAGGATGAAACTATTTGAAAGTTTAGGATGAAACTATTTGAAAGTTTAGGATGAAACTATTTGAAAGTTTAGGATGAAACTATTTGAAAGTTTAGGATGAAACTATTTGAAAGTTTAGGATGAAACTATTTGAAAGTTTAGGATGAAACTATTTGAAAGTTTAGGATGAAACTATTTGAAAGTTTAGGATGAAACTATTTGAAAGTTTAGGATGAAACTATTTGAAAGTTTAGGATGAATTTATTGGAAAGTTTAGGATGAAACTATTTAAAAGTTTAGGATGAAACTATTGGAAAGTTTAGGATGAAACTATTGGAAAGTTTAGGATGAAACTATTTGAAAGTTTAGGATGAAACTATTGGAAAGTTTAGGATGAAACTATTTGAAAGTTTAGGATGAAACTATTTGAAAGTTTAGGATGAAACTATTTGAAAGTTTAGGATGAAACTATTTGAAAGTTTAGGATGAAACTATTTGAAAGTTTAGGATGAAACTATTTGAAAGTTTAGGATGAAACTATTTGAAAGTTTAGGATGAAACTATTTGAAAGTTTAGGATGAAACTATTTGAAAGTTTAGGATGAAACTATTTGAAAGTTTAGGATGAAACTATTGGAAAGTTTAGGATGAAACTATTTGAAAGTTTAGGATGAAACTATTGGAAAGTTTAGGATGAAACTATTGGAAAGTTTAGGATGAAACTATTTGAAAGTTTAGGATGAAACTATTGGAAAGTTTAGGATGAAACTATTGGAAAGTTTAGGATGAAACTATTGGAAAGTTTAGGATGAAACTATTTGAAAGTTTAGGATGAAACTATTGGAAAGTTTAGGATGAAACTATTGGAAAGTTTAGGATGAAACTATTGGAAAGTTTAGGATGAAACTATTTGAAAGTTTAGGATGCAACTATTTGAAAGTTTAGGATGAAACTATTGGAAAGTTTAGGATGAATTTATTGGAAAGTTTAGGATGAAACTATTTGAAAGTTTAGGATGAAACTATTGGAAAGTTTAGGATGAAACTATTGGAAAGTTTAGGATGAAACTATTTTAAAGTTTAGGATGAAACTATTGGAAAGTTTAGGATGAAACTATTGGAAAGTTTAGGATGAAACTATTTGAAAGTTTAGGATGAAACTATTTGAAAGTTTAGGATGAAACTATTGGAAAGTTTAGGATGAAACTATTGGAAAGTTTAGGATGAAACTATTTGAAAGTTTAGGATGAAACTATTTGAAAGTTTAGGATGAAACTATTTGAAAGTTTAGGATGAAACTATTTGAAAGTTTAGGATGAAACTATTTGAAAGTTTAGGATGAAACTATTTGAAAGTTTAGGATGAAACTATTTGAAAGTTTAGGATGAAACTATTTGAAAGTTTAGGATGAAACTATTTGAAAGTTTAGGATGAAACTATTTGAAAGTTTAGGATGAAACTATTTGAAAGTTTAGGATGAAACTATTTGAAAGTTTAGGATGAAACTATTTGAAAGTTTAGGATGAAACTATTTGAAAGTTTAGGATGAAACTATTTGAAAGTTTAGGATGAAACTATTTGAAAGTTTAGGATGAAACTATTTGAAAGTTTAGGATGAAACTATTTGAAAGTTTAGGATGAAACTATTTGAAAGTTTAGGATGAAACTATTTGAAAGTTTAGGATGAAACTATTTGAAAGTTTAGGATGAAACTATTTGAAAGTTTAGGATGAAACTATTTGAAAGTTTAGGATGAAACTATTTGAAAGTTTAGGATGAAACTATTGGAAAGTTTAGGATGAAACTATTGGAAAGTTTAGGATGAAACTATTGGAAAGTTTAGGATGAAACTATTTGAAAGTTTAGGATGAAACTATTGGAAAGTTTAGGATGAAACTATTTGAAAGTTTAGGATGAAACTATTTGAAAGTTTAGGATGAAACTATTTGAAAGTTTAGGATGAAACTATTTGAAAGTTTAGGATGAAACTATTTGAAAGTTTAGGATGAAACTATTTGAAAGTTTAGGATGAAACTATTTGAAAGTTTAGGATGAAACTATTTGAAAGTTTAGGATGAAACTATTTGAAAGTTTAGGATGAAACTATTTGAAAGTTTAGGATGAAACTATTGGAAAGTTTAGGATGAAACTATTTGAAAGTTTAGGATGAAACTATTTGAAAGTTTAGGATGAAACTATTGGAAAGTTTAGGATGAAACTATTTGAAAGTTTAGGATGAAACTATTTGAAAGTTTAGGATGAAACTATTTGAAAGTTTAGGATGAAACTATTTGAAAGTTTAGGATGAAACTATTTGAAAGTTTAGGATGAAACTATTGGAAAGTTTAGGATGAAACTATTGGAAAGTTTAGGATGAAACTATTGGAAAGTTTAGGATGAAACTATTTGAAAGTTTAGGATGAAACTATTTGAAAGTTTAGGATGAAACTATTGGAAAGTTTAGGATGAAACTATTTGAAAGTTTAGGATGAAACTATTTGAAAGTTTAGGATGAAACTATTGGAAAGTTTAGGATGAAACTATTGGAAAGTTTAGGATGAAACTATTGGAAAGTTTAGGATGAAACTATTTGAAAGTTTAGGATGAAACTATTTGAAAGTTTAGGATGAAACTATTGGAAAGTTTAGGATGAAACTATTGGAAAGTTTAGGATGAAACTATTTGAAAGTTTAGGATGAAACTATTGGAAAGTTTAGGATGAAACTATTGGAAAGTTTAGGATGAAACTATTGGAAAGTTTAGGATGAAACTATTGGAAAGTTTAGGATGAAACTATTGGAAAGTTTAGGATGAAACTATTGGAAAGTTTAGGATGAAACTATTGGAAAGTTTAGGATGAAACTATTGGAAAGTTTAGGATGAAACTATTTGAAAGTTTATGATGAAACTATTTGAAAGTTTAGAATGAAACTATTGGAAAGTTTAGGATGAAACTATTGGAAAGTTTAGGATGAAACTATTGGAAAGTTTAGGATGAAACTATTGGAAAGTTTAGGATGAAACTATTTGAAAGTTTAGGATGAAACTATTTGAAAGTTTAGAATGAAACTATTGGAAAGTTTAGGATGAAACTATTGGAAAGTTTAGGATGAAACTATTGGAAAGTTTAGGATGAAACTATTGGAAAGTTTAGGATGAAACTATTGGAAAGTTTAGGATGAAACTATTGGAAAGTTTAGGATGAAACTATTGGAAAGTTTAGGATGAAACTATTGGAAAGTTTAGGATGAAACTATTGGAAAGTTTAGGATGAAACTATTGGAAAGTTAAGGATGAAACTATTTGAAAGTTTAGGATGAAACTATTGGAAAGTTTAGGATGAAACTATTGGAAAGTTTAGGATGAAACTATTTGAAAGTTTAGGATGAAACTATTGGAAAGTTTAGGATGAAACTATTTGAAAGTTTAGGATGAAACTATTTGAAAGTTTAGGATGAAACTATTTGAAAGTTTAGGATGAAACTATTTGAAAGTTTAGGATGAAACTATTTGAAAGTTTAGGATGAAACTATTTGAAAGTTTAGGATGAAACTATTTGAAAGTTTAGGATGAAACTATTTGAAAGTTTAGGATGAAACTATTTGAAAGTTTAGGATGAAACTATTTGAAAGTTTAGGATGAAACTATTTGAAAGTTTAGGATGAAATTATTTGAAAGTTTAGGATGAAACTATTTGAAAGTTTAGGAGGTAACTATTTGAAAGTTTAGGATGAAACTATTTGAAAGTTTAGGATAAAACTATTTGAAAGTTTAGGATGAAATTATTTGAAAGTTTAGGAGGTAACTATTTGAAAGTTTAGGATGAAACTATTTGAAAGTTTAGGACATTAAGAAACTATTTGAAAGTTTCGGACATTAAGAAACTATTTGAAAGTTTAGGACATTAAGAAACTATTTGAAAGTTTCGGACATTAAGAAACTATTTGAAAGTTTCGGACATTAAGAAACTATTTGAAAGTTTCGGACATTAAGAAACTATTTGAAAGTTTCGGACATTAAGAAACTATTTGAAAGTTTCGGACATTAAGAAACTATTTGAAAGTTTCGGACATTAAGAAACTATTTGAAAGTTTCGGACATTAAGAAACTATTTGAAAGTTTAGGACATTAAGAAACTATTTGAAAGTTTCGGACATTAAGAAACTATTTGAAAGTTTCGGACATTAAGAAACTATTTGAAAGTTTCGGACATTAAGAAACTATTTGAAAGTTTCGGACATTAAGAAACTATTTGAAAGTTTCGGACATTAAGAAACTATTTGAAAGTTTCGGACATTAAGAAACTATTTTGAGGTTTAGGACCCTAAGAAACTATTTTAAGGTTTACGATCTAAGAAACTATTTAAAATTTAAGATCTAAGAAACTATTTGAAAGTATAAGACCCTAAGAAACTATTTAAAAGTTTAAGACCCTAAGAAACTATTTGAAAGTATAAGACCCTAAGAAACTATTTGAAAGTATAAGACAAATAGACTAACACGGTTCAAGAGATTCTCAGTTTATATTGGTACACGCAAAGAAAATAGAGAAATCCAGGCGGCATGACGTAAAAATCTTAGTGTCGTATGTTGTGAGGTGCTCTAAACTGGATAAGTTGCGATATCGAAATCTACTAAATGAAGAAATATTACTGTTGCTTATTAACATTTTTTAATTTCAACGATATTTATTACGCAATTTCTACTACTTTTGTTCTTAAATCGTAATAGAATGCTAGGGTAGACTCAAAGTTCAGCCTTCAAGACCAACACGATTATCTAAAATGTTCTTATCTCTTGTAGTTGATGGAGGAACGTTTTGACAGCTCAGTGCGAAAGGTGTTTTCCTTTGCTTATGTCTTTCAGAAGGTTAGAAGATAATCTGGGAAGTTTTCATGTCCCCATGTGTAACATTTATATTACAGCATCTGTATCTTAGCGTAGTGATGTACATGGCGGCACTTTCTCTGAGCACTTTAACCCAATTTGACCACAGAATGACCACTTTCGTTCTTGGTTTCGTTTGCACGGCTTACAGCTCAATGGTATACTGTGCATTGGAGTTCTATATAGAGAAAAAGTGATTGTCTCTCATTTCTTCTAAGGGTGGACTGAGAGCCGTAATTTGGACAGACGTTATTCAATTTGGTCTAATGAATGTTACCATGTTAATAGTCATATTTCAAGGCCTTGTACGCATTGGTAACTTGGGACATTTATGGACTAAATCTGTTGAGAGTGGATTTATCACGAATTTTCAGTAAGTCACTTCAAGAAAAATTCAAGAAGTACAATACATGTAGCCTTCCAGGTTTTTAATTGAAACAGTGAAAGTAGTGCCCTTCTCATATCTATCGTGATAGATATGGCACAAATAAAAAATTTTGCATGCCTACTTTTCATTCTTGTGGCTCATTATCACTTGAACCTCTCCGATTACAATACATAATTGAATTAACTGTTATTTCTTTGCAGTTGGATTGAAAATTCCACCACTCGTTACGGAATTTGGTCTTGTTGCCTGAGTGGTTTTCTTTTACCATTAGACTGTTTCGTGGTAAATCAAGCTTTTATCCAAAAAGTGCTTGGAGCAAAATCCGAGTCGGTGGCTAAAGCGTAAGATTTAATCAGATTTGTCAGAAGTGTGAAAGGTCTTCGTTGCATTGGACCGAAATTTCAATTTCCATTTTAACCCGATTTATACTATTTTTATTTATTTATTTATTTATATGACGTTCCTACTGGTGATAAAAAAAAGTACTTCTTTAAGTACCGTGTACCAAGACAATGCAGCCGTACTATTATACTTTTCGAAATACAACGCCCTAAATTCTACTTGTATCTGGAGTTGTTAAATATTTTATTTTATTTTGTTTCAAATTGCGGATCCGACGGGAAATATTGTTTTAAATAATCGTTTTTTTAATCGTATAATATTTACTTTAAAAATCTGGGTAATTTCATTTAAATACAAAAATATTTTTTAAAAGCGATTGAAAACTTTAGGTCATTCAGTAACAAAAATATGCTATTTTTATAACCATCAGATAGCGTTATCTGCGGATTTTAGGACGTCTTCATTCTGAAAATTATAAGAGCATGACGGAAGGAGCTGATGTTGAGGTTCTGGGTTATTTGGAGCCTAGATACGTTCTTGATGTTATCATTAAGTTCTTATTAGTTAAAGCATTTCGAAATATTTCATCCTTTACTGTAGCTCCGTTATTCTTGGCTCATTCCTTAATTTGTTAATGGGTGCAGTGATAGTTTTGACTGGAGCCATCCTTTACGTGATGTACGCCGAGTGCGACCCTACCCTTTTCCCGAACCACACTGGAGTAACTAGAGTAGACCAAGTAAGTTTAGCTACGGAAATTAAATCCAAACTTAGTAAACGGTATCAGTTTTTTTTCTTACATCATAAGCCTATCATAAGGTCCCCATAAGTAAAGGTCTAGCAAAGAGTCCCATGTTTACGGAATTGTCCGTGCTAAAAGAAAATTAACGTACGTGTACGACGATAGGGCGAAATTTCTCTATCTAAAATATTATCTTACTTGGTAGAGCATCCACGCTCGGGTTGATAAAAACGCGTCTAAATCTAACATAGCCAATTTTAGGTTCTGATGAACAATTTGACAAAGATAAGTGTTAATTTGAAGTTTTGAAGCGATAAGATTGTGAATAAGCCTTGGCTACGGTGCTAAGGGCTCGCGGCGGCGATTTATCCCGCGTAGTATATTCCTTTATCCAAGGTGTTTCTAACGACGTAAGTTTAAAATCGTTCGCGCACGGCTTGTGCGCATTCATAATGCATTTCGCGAAATTTATTTCAGAAATGCATAGTTGAGAACATAACTACTAGGAGGTGCAGATTTTTAATACCTACCGCTTAATAACGGGTATGTGATCATCCTAGACCTTTGCTTATGCTTACATCGATGGTGGAAACAATTAAGCTTAATATAATTTAGATCGTGATTGGAAAATTTGTGTCCGTCTGCTTAGAGGACCTCTAACTAAGCGGTCTTCCTAACGGCGAAAAGCCAGCTTACGGTTCTAGTTCTTTCTTCTCAAGGCATATTTACTTTCAATTCCTGGTTAAAACATTTATTACGTCGCAGATTTTTGTTTATGCAATTGGGGATCTATTCATGCACTACCCATTACTGAAAGGAGTGGCAATTTCCGGGATCCTAAGTGCTTCTCTGAGCACCTTCTCATCGTTAATCAATTCATTCGCGGCAGTGGCTCTGGAGGACTTTGTCAAACCGATCTTCCCCAATTTAGTTCGGACTGAACGGACGGCAGTTCTCTCTTGCATGATTTTGAGTAAGAGAAATAAATGTTGATTTAGTAAAGTCGAATTAAATTTTGAGTAATTTCAGGTTTTGTGTTTGGCATCAGCACCACTTGTGTTAGTTTTGTTGTTCCTCTTATTGGAAATGCTCTTTTTGCCTTGCACATTCTAAGTGGCGTTATACGAGGACCATTGGGGGGCGCCGCATTCCTTATTTTCATCTACAAAAAACTAACTAAAAAGGTGCGAGATTTTGATACATTTGTCAAAAGTATCTTTTAATAATCTCTTTTGGCAGTTTTCTGTTACATTCATTAATTATAATTACTCTTGTTAATGGGAATTTTGACAACACAAGCATGTACAAGACTAGAAAAACCTCTTTATTTAATTGAGCTTCATACGAGAGAAGGACATGGAACAAGAAAATAGTGCTTTAAATACGCAATACAAAACATTTTCAATGAGAGGGTTTCGGTGGTTATATGTGTATTGTCTAGACATATATGTAGGGATGCAAGCTAAGATTAAGATACTAGGGGTGCGACATAGTGTAGCTAGTTATTTTTCAAGTGGACAATGCTTAAATTGTTGTTTCTAGCCTAATCCGTTGTCTGTTTAGACGTCTTAGGATCGATAATATTACTAATAACACCATCTTTGCAGGCCTGTTTATTAAGCCTCGGTTTTGGAATGCTAGTCAATTCCTGGATTATAGCAGGCAGCTATTTATACGTTGGGCCGCGAAAATACCCGACACTACCACATTCAAGTCAAAACTGTGACGTGGGATATTTAGAACTTTTTTCTGACATAGAAAACCGAAGTAATCACTTCACAGGGCTTTACACGACAATGACGACACTGGACATTATTACGACCTTCTTCAGTCACAATAATGCTGAGAAAACCCTGATAGTAAAAGAAAGGTGAGATATACAACTATCGTTTTCACGTGAAAGGTAAAAAGAACCATAGGCGAGAGTAGCTATTTAAGTCAGGCGCACTAATTATTTTTTGCGCTCCTAATCATTGTGGCCCACTATATTCTTTTTGAGTAATTTTGTGCACCATCTTTTAAATTTTGACCCCCTAATTTTATCTGACTTTGCAAGCCACCCGGCCCTACCCGTATATAACTAAAATATTAGAAGAAGGAAAGCCAGTAGATTTTCCCGCTTAAAATTATGTACGAAAGAATAAACAAAGATAAATGAATTAAATTCGTATTTTTGTTAAACTAATTATAATAATTAATTTATTATTAATCAAAATATATAACCGTGAGTAGAGGAGCGATCTTGCCGAAATCCAAATGGCCAGGCACGTATATCTGAATTGTCTTTTAAAAACTTGTCAAGCTTCTTATGAATTATCGAGTCCAAAAACGTGCCTAATAGGTTAGATGTAGGGTGATAATTTGCGAGGTGGTTACGCTTTTCAGACCCCTTGAAGACCGGTATCACATTGGCAAACTTACAACCTATTCGCTCTTCAATCTTTTCAAAACCAATGCAACGACCGTCGGGTCATCTGAAGTAAAGGCGAAATTTCCAGTGATATCCCAAGGGATTGCAAAGTGAAATCGAGATCCTTCTTACTGTAGCTACGGTAGAAGAAATCATAAAAGGCCGTAGCTTTAGCTAAATGACGGAGCAATCGTCCATTCTGTAATTTAAATGAAAACCGTGACTTAGAGCGAACACGCTTCAAAAACCTATGAGATTGGTAACGGTGGGATCATAAAAAGGTGGTACGAATTGTATCAACGCTTCTCTAGTCTTTCTTCTTAAGAATTTTATTTTCAGTTTAACCATCTGTCGTTCTTAGACTCTTTTCGATGGCTAATTTTTCACATTCCTGTAACGAATAAGGACACCAGATATCCATGGCGGACGATATAAACCATGGATTGTTAAAGACGTCATTTTGTCTTTAACGCACGCAACCCCAAACTTTTTGTCATAGTTTCATCCCGTAGGGAACGTAATACTCAGTTTCCAAAAGTTCACCGGAAGACATATCTTTGTAGTTGAGTATAGTATGTTGAATTTGCAATTAATATGAAGGTGAAAATATCGTGAAGTAGAAGAGTCTTGGGATGCCGATAATCCTGAATAGAAAAAACTACGCCACCTCCGCGCATTGGATGTTCAATTTAAAAAGCAACGTAACCCTGTGGAAAAATTTCTGAATTCAGAACCGATGAGTTCAGCCACGTACCATTGATATGGAAAACATCACATTGGTTTGATTTCAAAAGTGATTAAATCTTGATTTTGTTTCTCAAACTTCGAGTGTTAGAGATAACAAACTTTATATATCGGGAACGCGATGTATTAACGATGGTAGGACTCACAAGCGAAGAGTTGGCAACATTGATTAATGAACCACTGAAAGCTGGCAGGTCACTGGCCATTGTGGTACTTCTGCAACGGATGCCCTATTGTATAAAACCTAACTTACCCTAGGCGTAGTGGCTTTTGCCACTAGGACAGCCTGACACTCCTATTCCTACATTATTATTTATTTACTTTATTTATCACCACTCCAGAGAGATGGCGCCAGAGAGGCGAGAACCACCTTATTTACCCTATATAAACTCTAGTCCGCGCGGCAGGGACGTATTTGTTTTTTAGCGTTTTGACTCGACGGTTAGTCGGCAGTCCACCAGAGTAGCTCGCCAGACTTCCATGGCAGCACTGCTTTTTTTCTCTATAAGATATTTTTTGCCGTGGTAGTCATCCCTGCCACTAGTTACAACAAGCCTGTCTCAGCAGCAATAAAATAGCATCCGTTGATAGTTTAAGATAAACTGAATTCACTTTGTATTTCCTTGCGGCCCCCAAATAAAGACTTTATTTTTTTGAAATAAGGTGATTTTATTTCGATTAAAGCCGATTTGGTTTTTCCCTTGGCTGAATATCGGTTACACTTCTACGGAGCTATTCCTCACGACTTATATTAGCACATTTTAAGTGAAACCAATTTTAACGAAAATCGTCATCGCAGAACTGTCCCATCTGATTGTTAGATAGTGCCTTCCGCCAATAAGTCGCAAGATGACTTCGGCCCTAAATCCTGGATGTAACCACTTAAAAAAACTTAATAAAATTTTTCTGATTTTGAATTAAATAAAAATTTGAATGACGGCAAGGTCATTTTACAATCAAGACGGGATAGGGGTTGGTTTCAGGATCAAACCAGCAATATAACTACATAAGTTGCTTAACCACACAGCTATTGCTAAGTCTACACCAAAGAGAATTGTAGATGGTAAAAGATAAAAATGGCGATGAAGGACGAGCCGAAAAGCTGTCCATCGCCAAACTGCAGAAACATCTAGCATCCAAAGAATGTAAACACGAGCATAGAACACTTGAGGTATCGCCAAAGAGAAATGTGACATAGAAAACAGCGAAAACCGAGAAAACCCAAAAATTCGTAGAAGTGAGAGACACCTAGCACTGGAAATCTGGAACAAGCGTCACTACGCCTGCAACACATTTGCAAGACTGCATTTCCGTACTAATGTTAATTTTAGTAAAGCAAAAGCGCCAAAATTGGCACTGAACCTAAGAATTTATAAAATAAATATAGTTATATATGGTAAGCCTAACTATTAGAAAATAATAATTAAATACAAAATTGAAAAAGAGCGTGAATTAAAGTAGTGTAATCGTGGACCATGAAAAACCAACAAAAGTAAGCTTCTCCATTTTTCAGTGTGTTCATGCCGGTTTACAAACTTCCTTGGATATGGTATGGCCCTGTTGGTTTGGCAGTATCAATGGCAGTGGGAATCATTTTCTCTGAGATTTCAAATATGTGCACTGGTAATAACAGCCCATAAAAATCTGCAATTATTTTTCGCTTATCGTTGGAATTTACAGTTACTACGAAACGACCTCGACAAAGTTCTCAGCATTACTTAATAGGTACAATCAGGTAAGCTAAAATTAACAATAACCAGTGTTTCAAAATAAAATTTCCGTGGGCTACTGCATATTCAAATACACACAATCCCCCGACGTGTTAAGTATAACTTGTATTAAGTTAAAATTAGAAACAAATGCAATCACTAAACATTAACAACCATTTTTCCATGTCTATCCACAAAAAATACCTTTGTAGTAGAAAACTTGAAGGACGGGGATTGTGTGAAAGAAATGGCATTTAAGATAAAAGGAAGTAATAAATCACAAAAATGGCGCTTCTCTGGCCATATTGGGGCAGCAAATGTTTCAACTTTCTTACCGATTAATATATAATGTACCAATTTATCCCTATCGGTTGTACATATTTTAAGAAAACGGCGAAATAGAAAATAACACTGCACAGGTTTTGCGACCCGTTTGACCAAAATGATTTAAGGGTTGTTTGGTTCACTGATGGATGCAAAAATAGCTCTGGCGTTGGTGCAGGAATGTACTGCCAGACCAGTAATTGTTTCTCTTATGAAAGCTTAGGCTTTTTATGCCAATGTTTTTCAGGCGTAAATATCTGCCATTTGCTTCTGTGTCGACTTTTTTCTTAAGAATTATTTGCGGGGTAAGGTAATCCAGATTTATTTGGATAGTCGGGCTGCCGTTAAGGTATAGTGTCTCTTCTATACTAAATAGAAACTAACGAAATAGCCAGTAATGTAAAGTTTGGTATTCTGCCTTGAACCCAATTGTTTTAGTTTATTATTCATTTGTTTTTTAACGGTGAAGCGATTAACACAATAGCAAATAGTGAATTATTAAACTAGCAGAAATGTGCTAAATACTACAATGACAAATTCCATTACTTCAAAGAATCGAGTTTAATCGACACTGTTAATAATAATAATAATAATAATAATATTTATTTTTGAAAAACACAAGCTTTGCTGGCAAACACGGAGGCAAAGCCTATTCGTGGTGGTTACCGGGACAAAACAAAACACAAAAATTACACGATTGAATAGATACAGAATCAATTAAAAAAATATATTTAAGAATTATTTAAAAAAAAGGAGAGTGAAAGTTAAGAATTTTGATTGAACCAATTTGTCAAAAGAAATTCAAACACTAAAGAGCGAAAATATGGAATAGTTAACTGAGCAGAGGCCTCCCTGAGGTCTGTGGGCAACGTGTTCCAGGTTCTAGCACACCGGATGAAAAATGAGTGATCCAGGGCTAAGCATCTAGCAAACTTGATATAGTATGAAGGGCCAGAATGTCGAGTACTAACAGTCATAAAGTCGCTTAGAAAGAAAGTCGTATCGCTGATCAATTTCATATCAAAAACATCTCTACGAACAGATAATGGTAAAAGACGAATGTTCGCTAGTCGTTTATCGTAAGAGACATGGCCAGGGTAGTTTGGTCGCGGTTACTTCAGGTAAAAACGAGTAAACGATCTCTGAACACTTTCCAACGCGGCAACGTCCTTTTTCAGATAGGAATTCCAAACAGGAGAGGCGTATTCAAGAACTGGTAAACACATTGAGCGAAAGAGCGTGACGGATGCGCGGGTATGACCGGTAGTACGACGAATGAGTCCACACAAATGACGGGCCCGATTAGAAGCGTGGTTGACATGTGACGCCCATTGAAGGTCCCTCGAGATGAAGACGCCGAGGATCTTCATTTTATAAACGCGAGTGATAGCCACACCGCTGATTTTGTAGGAGGCATCGTCGTTTTGCGTATTTCTTCTAGTGATTACCATGAAATTGCATTTCTTGATGTTGAGCGAAATGGCATTGGCAACTCCCCATTGGAAGACCCGAGAAACATTACCTTGCAACAATATACGGTCAGCCGCAGAACGAATCGCGATCGAAATGTAACTGTCGTCGGCGTATTGATAAAGGGAACAGTTACCAGTCAGAGCTGATGGAAGATCAGAGACAAACAAGTTGAATAGAAGTGGTCCTAGGATCGAGCCTTGAGGTACACCAGAAAGAAGCGGTCGGTAAGAACTGAACTCTCCGCGATAAACAACACGTTGGAAGCGATTGCTTAAGAAATCTCCAATCCACTTCAGAAGAACTCCACTGACACCAGCTCGTTTGAGTTTAAACAAAAGTCGCCTATGGCAAACAGAGTCAAATGCCTTTGACCAGTCAAATGAGACCACGTTTATGTCAGGCGGGTTACGCTCGTCGAGTAACGACGACCATTAGTGGAACGAGTGTAGGAGCTGACGCGTGCACGATACACCCTGTCGGAAACCATACTGAGAGGCCGGGATAACCGAATTGTCTTCTAGGTATTTAAACATGTTTAGAGATTTTGGAAATAAGCAACTTGTACGAGGCGAATGCCAATTCAAAGTATTTTACGCGATGGATGTTGAGATAGTGCTTCTTATTTTGGAAAGCGCACAAGAGCGAAATACGAGTGTTAAGGAAACGGAATGGTACTTTTACTGTTGAATAATCAGAATGGAACTTGTTAGAGTTGAATACGCGAAATGGTTATAAAGTTAATTATTGAGAGTTTCGTTTAAGCCTACAGATAGCCAATTTTTATTACTTACTCGCTGGTTGAGAAACAATTATCAGGTGCGTGGAAAAGCCATTATCCATAACACGCATTATTGCACCCCTGATGACGGTGCAATAACGTGACCGCCACTAGTCGGGTCTTATATATTTATGTTTTAAATATATTTATATTGTGTTCTTTTAAATATTGCTGTCCTTCATTTTTCATTGAAGTTATATCACTGGTTAGTTACAATAATTTCATAGAGTGTGGGCTTAGCCTGCCTCCCCCTCTGTTAAACATTATCATTATCTGGCGACGTGGTCGCGTGCTTGAGCGCCCCAAATATAGAGTTAACCAATTATACGATACCAAAATTTTATTATGAACCTTTTCGGGGAGGGAAGTATCCCCGTAACATTCTTTTGATGTGACTCTGTGACTTGAGCGTTTGAAAAGGTAGAGAAACAGTCAAATAGGTGCGTCGATGGATTTTTCCTCAGCGAAAAATACTACTGACCTACAGACTACTTGTTCAAAGCCAGCAACATGTCTATGGCGTAAAAAGGATGTTACGTTGTTAACGTAGGGGAAATAGGTAGTTAGGTACTACCCCCTGAGAAGATTAATTATACATTTGTGACAATATACACTATTTATTTCAGCTACGACAGTGGGAAGGAACAAGACGTGGATTCCATTGAATTGACATAATTAAGTCGTTGTATTAATTTGTCAATTTAATTATAAATATTAAATAATTAAATAAATGTTACCAAATGTTTCATACATCGTTAAATAGCAGCTCGTTTCAGCTAATACATTTCGCATAATAAACACTATTTAGAAGAAACTCTAAAGACTGAACGGTATCACTTTCCTAAGATTGTTAAACCCTCAAGTTCAGATGAATCTGTGGCACCCTTCTCCAGGACCTTAAATATAGTACATATAAATATTTGTATCACTAATGCGTGCTTTCAGTAGCGGCGCCAGGTTTTTGTGGATGTAGGCCAACCATTTACAACTTACAAACTTTACGAAAATGAATGTACGTAGGTACATTAAGTAAAATAAGTTTAAGAACCATTTATTTGTAACGATACAATATGGAAAACTGACAACTAAAAAATAAACTACTGTCAAAGAAAAGTTACTCGTACCTTTTAACGGAATAAAAACAGCAGTGTCGTTAAGTGAATCACTCGCTTAACGACTACATAACCCTGGGCTCTCCTTTAACCGGACCCGCGTGGCCGTTCGCTAGTTATTTCTCTTGAGACTTTAATTAAAGGGGCTCCAAAGTTCGGTGACAAAAAAAGAAAATTGAGCATGCTTTTAATCCCCCCAACCCCTCACTCGGCCTTGGCAGAGTCAACCGTAAATTTCGCACTTTACTGACTTTACACACATTTTGCCACCGAACTATGGAGCCCCTTTTAAACGATGACGACTCTCAAGTTAACCTCATAGCCCTTGATTCAGCTACAGAACCCCGCGCGACCGTGCGTTAACTCTCTTGAGCTGGTCTTCCAAAATTAATAATTCTATTACAGCTTTTTCAACAGTTTATATACATGATCTTTGTTGACATTGGGGGGGGGGCTTGATAAGAGATATAGTTGGTCGTTCCTTGACCTTGAACTGATTACTTGGTTTAAACTATAGATGGCGCTAGGATTGTGATCTTAAGTTCATGCCATCGGAAATCAAATTAGTAAAACCAAAAGAAGCATAAGATCCAAAAGTGTGTCAGCTGTACCTTCGCGCCTATTAAAATTTCTAGTGAGACCTAGTCGCACTATAGACTACATAACGTACTACTTGGAATAGTACTAGCAACGCTATATTTACTCTATAGTCTGGCGCGATTTTCTCACTTCGATTTACTCGCCCGTAGACATACGTTCTAAAACGCCTTACTCGGCAGCGCTGGAGTACCTCGAGTTTGATGACGTATTTTCCGACCCCCCTTCGTTTCCCCTTTTTACTTTGCGACAAACTCTCATTAACTACTATACCGTTCTGACACACTTTTGGGTCTTATGCTACTTTTGGTAAAACTAGTGGATCATACATTACATTTATATATTAATGTTAATTTAACAAAAAAAGTACAGGAATTTTATGGGTTTTGAGTCAAAAATGGTTGAAATCGTTATATAACCCCCACTTTCAAAACGTTCTACCTGAACTTTAAAATAAGAAAACAATAACGGTTCAACTTAGAACACTTGGGAGTATACTAAAAAAACTTATTAATAGTTAACCAAAAAATAATTATGTTTACGTTAATAGTTCTGATTGTTCACAATTTAGGTGTCACCCACATTGAAGGGTTTTTTTTGTGGTTGTCCCTTATTGGCTCGTGGTTTCCCTTTAGGTAGTGGTGAAGACAGATGTATGTGCTTCAAAAAGGATTTTTGCGTGGGTCTTTTGCGTTTATGGTTTGGGTAGTTTCAGATGGTTTCCTACCAGGCGGTGGTGAAGGCGGATACAAATGTTGAAAAAAATGGGTTTTTACGCTGATCTTTCGCAATGATGGTTTGGGTGGACCTGCATGGCTTCCCCTCGACTTCAAGGATATTTCCGATGGTCCGCACTGATTGCTAATGTGGCCGTGCTGTTGACACTTGGTGCACCAATTTCGTTATACCATTGCCGTGTAGCGTGGATCGTCGTCGAAGGAGCTATGACATTCCCAATATCGGCGCGTTTGGGTGGTTCGTCCGCCTTCCCTTTGACATTGCTTTTTTTAAAGTAAAATCCTGTCTTGATTTATCAATTGGTTACGGCTTTCGTTTCCGTTTATAGAGACTCTCTGCTGGCAGCACCGGATCGATCACATCCTCGGGATTGATTGTCTCTTGGTTTGAAATTGCCTCGAGAGTTTTGCCCGTATGAAGCCACAGCACATCGGTAACTTTGCCTATCTCAGCGTCGCTGGAGGGTTCAGTTCTCGCGAAGAACTACGGTGTCACCAACAATGCGCTCGTTGGAAGAGGGAAGAGGTTGCGTTGTGGTCTATTAATAATTTTTGAACTCGGATTTTCTGCCCCTGCAATTTCTACTGCTAAAGTTGTCGCACTATCCTAAGCCGAGTTGTCTCTATAACTCTTAGGTTGGGTCACTCTGCCGTCATCCTGGTTGATTCTGGCTTTTTCTGGTGATAACGCTTCCACTTTTATCCAAGCAATCGTATAATAAATATTATTTATAATAAGGGAGTCCCCACACCAAAATTGAGGGATCCGGTTCTATTGGTTGCTCGACTGGTTGGGGCTTGAAAAGGAACTGCCAAGGCAAGGGAGTCCTCGGTGCAAGTTCAGCTCCCGATGAATTATCTGCACATTGATAAAATAAAGTTTCTTTAGAAAGAGGTAGTGAGAAGCCTATGTTGCCTAATTTGTTTGGTCGCGGTTCTGGAGGACAATCTGGGAATTTGGTAATTATTGCATTTTGTAGGAGTTTCATTAGTTCAATAGTTCCGGTGGCGTCATCGGAGTCATAGTCACAAAACGACGTGGTTGTTGAGGTCTGGACCGAAAAGTATTGAGTACTGGTTGGAACTGAAAATACGTCAGGGGTGATGCTGGAAGACCTTGGTCCAAGATCTATTTCTGGTGTCCATTGAATCGTAGGAGGATGAAGAGTTGTTCGAGGCAAGGTAGTCCTTGATATAAGTTCGGCCTGATCCGTCGGTAGGCATAAATTATTGTTCTGGCCGTCAGATGATGTTGATACAACGGTAATCATTTTAACCGTTGGCGTTTCACTGATGGTTGTGGTACTGAGCTCTACTGGAGTTTGAAGAGAAACACCAGTTGGTACAGTGTTTTGTTGGAATAAGTTACTTGTTCTTTCTCGGCATCGGCGAAATGGTCTGTTCTTGGCTCTGGCGTTGTTGTTTGCATTGTCTCCAGCCGTTAGTGGGATACTCAGTTGATTTCCATTAAATCGAATGCTGAGGTTACTGGATCTGAAATCCATGCAGGCTCCCATCTTGACCAACCAGTCGTATCCTAATATGATAGGAAAGGCGGACTCTTTCAGCAGGTAGAAAACAAACTGTAGAGTTGGTCCGTTTGGGCTGTTGAGTTGCATCGCCCGGGTTACTAGTCCCATTTTTTCTGCGTATACATATTGAGTGGCTAGCTGAGCTCTGCTCGCTGGTAACTCGTAAATAGGATAATTTTGGTCTAAGTTTGTGAAGACTTCGGTGTCGATATAGGAAGGCTGAGATCCGGTGTCCACAAGTGCTTGAATTGCTTGTATATAAAGTTACGAAAGGGCTACTTAATTCGTTATGATTTACCTGAAGTAACTCCTTTCCTAGCTTGATGGTAGACTCCATTTTTAGTGGATTGATAATCGAGGGAAAGGAAAACGGGTTTCTTAATGTAACGGAACTGGGAATTGAAAACTAAAACTTCACTCGTTATGTTGTTAGTAATTTCAGTACCGTTACCTTAGTCTTTGATGTTGTCAACTTCAGGTTTTTGAGCTTTAGATGATTTTGGTGGTGAAAGAATGATGTTGATGGTTTCACCTTCTAGAATTGGTCTTTCTGAGAACTTTGTTGTAAGAGTTTCTACATAAGTATCAGTCTCTGACTTTATTTCTTGATGTAGAATGTCAGAAGAGGATGGTTTGATTTGGTCTATTGGACTAATAATGCAGTCCAAAAGTTGATTTTCACAATCCGTTGCTTTAGTTTGGTGAATCTCGGTAGTTTGGACTGGATTCGCAACTGTTGGATCTTCTTTAGTTGTTTGAAGCATTATCGATGAGTGGGTTTAATTAGGTTTGACAGTCCTTGTCTGGTCATTGATCGGCTGACTGAGTTCTGGTCTGGCTTCTATTACAACGGTTACTCGAGATAGGAAATAAGATGAGTGCTGGTTTTCCTCGATGTCATTCCGTTCATCTAACTCGGGCGGCTTCTGCAGTACCATTATACTAGTTACTGGTAACTCAGGTGTTGATTTGGTTTGGAATCCTGCTGGTATAGGTAGCGTTGGCTGAAGCGAAGCCACTTCCATTCGTTGATTGGTCATTTCTTGAAGCGAAGAAATCCTCGGGTCTTCTGTCGCATGTACTGGCTTAAAATTCTCCGGGCATTATCGACTGTAATATTCGGTTGATCCACATCAATAGTAGGCTCCAGCTAATCTAGAAGGTCTTGGCAACTGTTGGTTAGTATTATACCCAATTTGTGGCCTGGCCCTTGCCTAGGGCTGATAAGGCTGAGGACCCCCAAATGCTTGTACGATCAGTTCAGCATTCATGACGGCCATCTGTAAATCTCGTATGGTATACATCGCATTAGACTGTAATAAAGCATTATATTTTGGTAATAAACCCAGTCGGATCTGTTGTATGATCATAACTTCCGAGGAGCTGTTAGTATCTGATAGCTGATTATACAAGGCTATCAATTTGTCTACATATGTCTCTGCCAATTCTCCGACTTTCTGCCTAGACTCATAAGTGCGACACCAGATTTAATTATTATAGAATTAGTTAGACGATAACCAGGTGGTGGGCTTACCTGGAAAAAAATTGTGGCAAAGGTGAGTTATTTAGATCTGACGCCACAACATTGGTTACATTACTTTGCGTAGCTACTGGATAATTTGGGTTACTAGTTGCAGTAATAGGGTTATGAAATCCAATGTTACCTGAAGAACTTGTAACCCAAGGTTACTAGATAGGTATGGGTGACGAATAAACGCGACGCAGAGAGCCGTTCTAGTTACGTCATGTTAGACCTCGAGTCGCTGAAATTATTGGAATGTATATTCTTTGCCCGTATTTTGGGAGTTGTTCGTAGTCGACGTTGGGGGCTAGCCGGTGGCATTTTTAATAATAATTTGTTACGTAAGAATAACTTTTATTCCTTTCATTTGTAAAATATATAAAATAGCGTCGTATAAAATTGCTTAAGCCTAGGCCTATACGTTCTGCGTTTTCACTGTCTAGTATTTGTTAGTATTTGAATAATAAATTCGAGTATATAATTTTTCATGGGTACCTTTTATGTTACGTATGTTACTACATCATGTCAGGAATCAGAAGTGCAGTAGCTCTGTGTAACAATAGTTTAAATGCCACCAAAAAAGATCCACTAAAATGTCATATAGTTTATCACGTTTTCCCCAAAGATGATGCTGACGGACGGGCTATTTGGATTACTAAATGTAGAAGGAAAGTTTCTTTCAATCCATCTACTAATGTTATTTGCTCTAGTCATTTTCTTGACCAAGATTATGAACGTAATCTCAAAGCAGAATTATTAAATTATCAACCTAAGAAAAAAGTCAACCAATTAAAGAAAATTGCAATCCCCACCCAAAACTTGGGAATTGAAGCTTCGGTGTGGTCTACTTCGAGAAATAAAAGGCAATCGAGAGCCTATTGATGAAAGTAATGAAAGAATAACGAAGAAGCGAAAGTGTTGTAATTGCGATTCATCAGAGGAGCAACAGAAATTATTAAAAATATGGCAAATGAGATATTCTACTATGAAACAAAACTATATTAAGAAAACCAAGGCAGTGAATGCTTTGAAAACCGAAAAACATATACTAAATATTTCTAACAAACAGTTAATAAAGGAAATTAAGCGTTTGAAAACCCGGAAAGGTAACAAACAGCAGTTAAATCGTAGATGTTCTGAAATTCTAAGCACAATCAAGTGAACCAATTAATGGGAAATAAAATGGTTGTGTGGTCTACAGAAGATTACGTTATTTCAGCAAACGAGGTTATTAATTTGTAAAAAATGAACTTGGAATTTCATTGCTAGGACTCTCAACTTTAAGAAGAAACGCCTCTAAAATTAATTTGGGAAATGGTGTTTTAGATGACATTTTGAAATGAATATGCCGGAAATAGAATAACTTTCAGTTCTAACTTTCGATGAGATGAAAATAAAAAGGTACATGTACGTATGAGTACGATGTAAAATTCGACCAACTAATAGGTAAGCATAGTCACATGCAGGTGGGATTGGTGCGAGGACTCTTTTCGAAATGGAAGCAGCCTGTTTATATAGATAATGATAAAAAAAATTTAAAAAAAAATGTATTTGATATTATCTCTAAAGTATATGATGCTGTTTATTTGATTGTTGCAACTGTATGTGATAGCTTTATTTTACTCACATAACCCGTCATTCTTCGTTGTGGCCTGGGGGTGCTTGCCAAGAGCAGTCCTTTCTCCGGCGTCCACTCCCACTAACTCACTCCCGACAAAACTTCCCCCTGGACTCTCCCCAAAAAGGGCTAAGTGGCACCTCGATATTATATTTTTTATAGTCTTTATGGCTTAGCTCCATCTATGGGTCTTACATCTCCCGCCTCTTGAAACGCCTCGAGACCACAATATACAACTCGATAAAACTTAATATAAACATTGAATGTGAATCAAATTTAAGTGTTAAGGGTTAATAAATATAAGGAAAATGACAGTTCAATAATTTTAAATGTTCGTTTTAAGTTGGATAGTTCTTCAATCCTTTTACGTTGGTGTAGTCCAAATACGTAATCATAGGATTTCGGGAGAAGGTGATCGCTGACTACTGGCAGCCTGTGACCTCGCCTCTGCTCATGTGTGCGAACCACCCGCCACTGTATTTCGCAAGAATGTTTGTCTCCAAAGGCACCTCGTCTTCTCCGAAGAATAATATCATAGTGTCTATCTGGAACTCATCCATCTTAATAGCAGCTTAACGAGCATTTCAAATCAGTTCCTTCTGAGTAGTTGCCCCAGGAACTGGCTGAATGAATAAAGCCCGTTATATTTGTTTACGGGAACGAAACTGCTTTGAGTTAGGAACTGGTGTATAATAGTAAACGTCACTTATACGTCCCTGGGGCTAGATTCTGAGGCTATCGGTAAGCTAGCGACAAACATTCTGGCGATAAGCGGAACGACAATCTTTCAGCGACAATTTCTTAAAGAGAGTCTTAGAATCGCTTTTTTTTTCTAGTTAGTGACCATTTTCAAAGTTAACGAGGATTTTATCCCGTTAACTTACTTACCGATAATCTCAGAATCGAGTTCCTGGTTGGCATTCTAACGATAAACCAACTCTCGAGTGCATACCTGTGTCAATGGTAGTAAATATTGTGACGACATGCGGCTACCAACAGCTTTCTGGTTGCTATGATTTAAACCTTCATCGGGCTCTGCTTCTAATAAGCTTGTTCCTACCAATTCCTCGTCTGAATCTGGCTCAGGTGTGGGTACTTCCATCATTCCTAAATCACCCCCTTCCTCTTCCGAATCGTACTCATCCATGAACAGCGATAATAATAATAATAATAATAATAATCAGCTAGGCTAATACCCAAGGCACCACCTTAGGCCTAAGTCATCATGCGACTTTTGAAGCCCTTAATTCAGGTGGCCGGGTTACAATGCGCAGGAGGGTGACCTGTTTGATGTGCCACTTCCCAGCATTATACCCGGTTCGGACCTCCTCTAATTCGTATGTCAATGGACTGTGCTTACGTATGATTTTGTACTGGCCTTGTCATTTAGGTAGAAGTTTCGCCATGACACCTGCAGCTGTGTTAGACAATTTATGCGTACGTTTCCAGACTACTTGCCTTTCTTCCATTTCCAATCCAGAGTAGTTCAGATCATAGTCTAGTCTGGCAAACTGCTAAGCATTTTCCAGAGCTTGATGGAGCTCATTTAACGGACCTTTCTCATATTCTTGAAGGGTTGATATGTCCAGGTCATCTGCCACTATAGGTGTTTGTCTTCCTCCCATGTCATATGCGGTTCTCGGCCGTAAGTGAGGTAGAAATAGAGGTCGGGGATGGTTAACTTTTATTCAATAGATAAAGCTCTCAAAATTATTCGTAAAATGTTTTGATCAAGTAATTTATATTTCTGTATTATCCGATTAATTTTTTGGTAAATTTGTAAAATTAATCGAAAAACGACGTTTTTTTCGATAAAAAGCCCAAATTTTCCGAATAATACATATGTTTTACTAATTTTCCGAAATATTAACCGGTAAATTTCTTTGTTTACATTTTTTTCACAAAAAAATCAATTTAATCATGGATAATGATTAACCGTTACCGACCTCTAGGTAGAAAGGAGAAGCTTTAACAGTAGTATGATGAACGCTAGTAATCGCTAATCGATGCAACTTCAGTCCCAAATCCCAATTCTTATGTGCATTACTGTTGAAGATAAGAAACGATATCAGCTTTTTCCGTTTCGTTTTTTTAACAGGTTAAAATGTTAAATGTAAATAAGATATTCTTTTTAATTATTGCTAATCTTGTTTACTATTTTTTAACCTAGTATATATATATCCGCTTATAGCGTTTATTTATCGTGTCATACCATCTTGTCATACCATCTTGTCATACCGTCTTGTCATACCGTCTTGTCATACCGTCTTGTCATACCGTCTTGTCATACCGTCTTGTCATACCGTCTTGTCATACCGTCTTGTCATACCGTCTTGTCATACCGTCTTGTCATACCGTCTTGTCATACCGTCTTGTCATACCGTCTTGTCATACCGTCTTGTCATACCGTCTTGTCATACCGTCTTGTCATACCGTCTTGTCATACCGTCTTGTCATACCGTCTTGTCATACCGTCTTGTCATACCGTCTTGTCATACCGTCTTGTCATACCGTCTTGTCATACCGTCTTGTCATACCGTCTTGTCATACCGTCTTGTCATACCATCTTGTCATACCATCTTGTCATACCATCTTGTCATACCATCTTGTAAATATGTTTTAATTAATAAACGTTTGTTAGTTTAATTAATATATTATGACTTCTTACTAGTTCGTCAGTTTACTGTAGTTTGGGCTTTGCTGACATCATTGGTGTTTAAAAACTCCAATAGGTTATGGGCCCAGCACACTTCCACTGCGCCACAACAACACTGATGGATTAGTCTGCTGTATCCGGTATCCTGATCCAAGTTATCATCACCGTAATCCGTGTCCTGGTCAACAGTTCCTGACGTTGAAAAGCTATCTGGTCCGGAGAATTGGAGGAGTTGGAAACGACAAATAGTCGACATCCTCACCGTACTAGACGTTTACGAGATACTGACTGGTGAATGGGTTGAAACCACGTGGCCGTTATTATCAGCAACAGCAGAAGAAAAGTCGGAATACACCTTAAACAAGAAAAATTACCGAGTGGCATTCTGTACAGTCCGGGGTATCATCTGGTCAGCCTTGTCCAAGAAGTTCCAAGACATGATTACCAATTTCGAGACACCAAAGGAGATGTGGGACAAGCTACTTGAAATTTTCGAGCAGAAGTCGTCCAACCGTCTGCGTAAGCTTCTGGCGCAATTTATGCGAACTATGAAGTCACCAGACGTCAACATCTCCAACTGCATTGCCCAGATGTGTTCTCTCTGGACAGACATCTTGCCAAAGGCACAGACAGAGAAGAACGTAACATTCGACGACTGCATCGTCATTGCCTGCATCTTCGAGTCTCAACCTCAGGATGAGTATCGAGAATTCGGTATGCTCTGGGACACGGTGCCAACAGAAAAACAGACAGTCGCAGAATTGGAACGTCTGTTGATTGGCCGTGCAACTCGAGAAGGTGATGCTTTCCGAGATTCCTCTGGTCTGATGGTGAAACGCACTACCGGAAGTTATCACGGTCACTCATCAAACGAGACGAAAGGCATGAGACGAAAGGCATGAGACGAAAGCGAAAATGCACCAATTGCCAAAAGTTCGGTCACGTTGCAGAAGACTGTCGAGGAAAAAAATAGCTCCTAGAAAGACGAGGGTTGACGAAAGTAATCGCACCAGCATTTGGGGTATGATTGTAGCAAATGGTCTCGTTGCTTGCTCATCATCTGAAGCAGCATGGTACTTTGACTCGGGTGCTACACAGCATATCACGAACGACGCCACAAATTTCCAGCGACTCTTCAGATTGGAAACAAGACGCAGATGACAGCGGATGGTGAAGGAGACATAAGGATTCAGTTCCGTATCGGAAAGAAACTCTATCAAGAGGTCGTCCACAATGTCTGGCACATCCGTGACTTTGCCTGCAATGTTTTCTCGCTGAAAAGCGCAATGAAGAGATAGAAGAATCTGGAGTTCAAGGTCACAGCAAATTCTTGCGGTCTCTATAAAGTTGTCGTAGGCAAAAGGAACCTTTATGTACCTGGCAAGATCGAGAGTCTGTATCGTCTGGATATCAAAGTCGAGCAGCCATCATGCTCCGCTCACATCGCAGCAGATCCGAGAAATGACCGGAAAGCAGATCTCCAAGTCTGGCATGAACGCATGGGTCATCAGGATAAACGGCATGTAGCAGCGACGTTACGGAAACTAGAATACGAAGTTCTAAACCAGACATCTGAAAAGCTCTGTGAAGGGTGCATCTACGGCAATATGACTAGGCACAGTTTCGGCACTCGTTTGGAGAAGGCTACGAAACCAGGTGAAAGGATACATTCAGATCTCTGGGGTACATCACCGACACCGTCCATGAAGGGGAAGAAATACTACCTCCTATTCAAAGACGAGTATTCCAGTGTTCGAGCAGTATATTTCCTACGAAGAAATCTGAAGTCGTCAACTGTTTCAAAGATTTCCTTACCTTTTGCCGAACCCGCAATCACACAGTACAAGAGCTGGTCACGGACAATGGAACTGAATATGTCAATAAAGAGTTCCGTCAATGGACGTCTCAAGAAGGGTTACATCACCTCAAGTCCATGTCATACACGCCCGAACAGAACGGGGTCACTGAACGAGAAAATCGTACGATAATGGAGTCTGTAAGGGCCTTGTTGAATTCCAGATCGGACCTACCACCGAAACTCTGGGCTGAAGCGGTGAACACGGCCGTCTATATCGAGAACCTAACAGCACCTACATGCATTGCTGGGAAGACACCGTTCGAATTGTGGACAGTGAATACAAACCCATCGATCCAGCATCTGCGAGTCTTTGGCACTGAGTGCTTTGTCCACATACCAAAAGAAGCTGTCTCGGAAGGCATATAAAGGTTTCCTGGTTGGCTATGAAGACAATGCAGACGGATATCGAGTTTTTGTTCCAGAGCTGAACGATATCTTAAGATCTCGAGATGTTAAATTCAATTCCGAGACGCGCGTTCCTGATTCCTGGATTCCTGTCTCTGAGGAGTTGTCCAGCCAGGGAGAGCAGTCGACCGACGATTTGGTTTACGGAAACCAGCCAACCAGAGCCACCAATTCATCAAAAGACGAATCAGCCAGAGCCGCTAATGCTCCATCAGGCATGCCAACCAGAGCTGCCGTATACTCAAAAGACGAGACAACCAAGTACGTCGAAGTGTCGGAAGACGGGGCTACCGGACATGATGAGATGACAGTCTCTGACGAAATATCAGACAACCATGCTGACAACAATGGTCCGGTACTCCGTGATCGTTCAAAGCTCAAGAGAGTTCAGCCATGCCATACCTGTCATCCAGGAAATAAAGCTTTCCTGATGTGTGATACTTTACCACAGACTGCAAGAGAAGCACGTTCAAGCAGCGAATCCACAGAATGGCAGAAGGCAATGTCAGACGAGCTTTCAGCAATGAAGAAACACCATGTCTACGAGATGGTCGATCCTCCAAATGGTCGGAAATCGTTAGATTTATCTTACGAAGAATGATGAAGATGGTACTGTCATCAAATATACAGCCCGACTCGTAGCAAAAGGCTACACGCAACGAAAAGGTATCGACATCGACGAGACTTTTGCACCAGTTGCTCGCTTCGAGACGCTACGACCATTTGACGTAAAGACTGCATATCTTCATGGAAAACTATTCGAAGAAATCTACCTGCGCCAACCCGAAGGTTTCGACGACGGTAGCGGAAGAGTCTGGAAGTTACGGAAAAGTCTTTACGGTCTCAAGCAATCTCCACGATGCTGGAGCAAGCGAATCGACAAGTTCCTACGTGACTATGGATTCTACGTTGGTGATGGTCTGATCGCTGCCCAGGTAGCAAAATAACGTTTGTAAAATGGTCAATATTTGGTTTTTGGTCAAAATAACGTTTAATGGTTATTATCCCACTAATTATAAACGTTTATATTTAGTAAAATATTGACCTCTTTTAGAACTCATGTTTTCATCAAAATAGTTAGGTTGAAAAAACCACGTTTTTTACATTATATTTATCACATTCAAAAACGTCACTTTTAATGTGGATATTAAGGTTAAAATAACGTTATATTATTTAACTTTTTAAGGATATATCTTTTGACAAACATGAGACGTTATGTTTTTTGCTATCAATTAATTTTTTAATCTAACTAATAATAAAAGTTTATATTTAGTTAAATATTAACCACTTCTTAAACATGTTTTAATAAAAATATTGTAATTAAAACATGTTATAGAAGTGGTAAATATTTAACTAAATATAAACTGTATTTATATGTTTGTTTGTCCGCTATAGGAATCTACAGTTTTCAACTTAGGTCGACCAAATTTGTTATACTATCTCATGGTATCCTGACTGTGGTTTTCAACGGTTACGGTCGGCAAAACATCTTTAATTAATTGGATTAATTTAAATATTAGGTATATCCGCTATACACAAGATACTACACTTTGGTCTTAGCCAAAAGACCGAGTTTCTTCATTCTTTGGCCCTACACACGGAACACGATTAAAGTATAGTAATGTTTTTTAAAAGCATTCTTCCATAGACACTAGGCCTTATGATAAAAAAGGAAATTATTGTGTTATCAACGTATAATTGTTTAAATTTGGATAAATCAGTTGGTTATATGGGGTACGGTGCCATGCGTGGAGAGAGTTACGACACCGTTGTACTTTCGTATTGATTGTGACAATGTATGTCAATGCCGCTACTTAGTAGGTAATTGCCTGCACTGTTTGATGAACGGTATATACCTAAGGGAAAAAATGCTGTTGTGTAGTATATTCCCGGGAAATATCGGGTACCCTATTTAGTTAAGTAATTTACAAAATAATCAAAACCGACGTTTCATCGACTTTAGTCCTATAACGTTTATATTAGGTTCATTATGCATCGTTTAATAGTTATATTAACATTTCATATTGACGTTTAATAGACGTAAATCAAATAACGTTTATACTTGGGTTTCTGTTAGTATTAAAAGACTTAATATAAACCGTCTATTTTGGTGACATCGTCAACCATTTCATAACGTTTACCTCTCAACATAGTTTCAACGATTCACAAACGGTTTATCAACGAGATTTTGCTACCTGGGTGGAAGTACAACCGAAGCGGTAAATGAGTTCCTCCTCAACTTCAGTGACGAATTCGAAATCCTCACGGGAAAAGCGTAAACTTACATAGGCTTTAAAATCGATACGTTGAAAGACATATCCATATTTCTACACCAGAGCGCCTATGTCGCAAATGTCTTAGAGAGGTTCAACATGCAAGACTGCAAACCAGTAAAAACTCCCACCGGAAGTCCAGACACGACCGATCAGAGTCAAGAGAGTTTTGTGTCAACAACCATGTATGCCTCAGCCAGCATGCTTAATTCGTACAACTCCCGTCATTTGGGCGAGGAGGAAGCAACAATCCGTTGCCCTATCAACCACAGAGGCCGAGCTGATGCAGTGAATGATGTAATCTGGATTGAATGGGTTAAGTCATTCCTGGGTGTCATAGACGATAATGTCCCGACACTACGAGTCGACAACGCAGGAGCCATCAAACTCATAAAAAAACCAAATTATACCCCGCCGAACGAAACATATCAGTAATCATCA
This sequence comes from Leiobunum rupestre, assembly GCF_980474605.1. Classification (NCBI taxonomy): domain Eukaryota; kingdom Metazoa; phylum Arthropoda; class Arachnida; order Opiliones; family Sclerosomatidae; genus Leiobunum; species Leiobunum rupestre. The sequence goes on along the minus strand of NC_143394.1, from coordinate 24,220,240 downwards.
TTACTACGTTCATGAAGTGGTTGAAGAGGGCATCATCAACGTCGTGTATGTCCCAAATGAAGAACATTTAGCGAACATATTCACCAAGTCTCTGTCCGCAGAAGTCTTCATTCGTCTTCGTCAAAAACTCAGCCTACGTCACCTTGAAGAAGTCTTCATCAAGGGCGAGTGTTGAAGAGAAGAAACGTTATCGGCTTTTTCCGTTTCGTTTTTTAACACGTTAAAATGTTAAATGAGAATAAGATATTATTTCTAATCTTGTTTACTATTTTTAACCTAGTATATATATATATATCCGCTTATAGCGTTTATTATCGTGTCATTATATTCTGTCATACCATATCACCACTATATATCGATGGATGGCATTTAACTAGACCGAAGTTTTAACTAAAACTGGCCGAAAAAATAACTAAAAAAGGCAGAAACTTAATTTGGGCGAATTTTTTTATTTTAAATACCGTTCAAAATATTATTTTTGTCCACCTCGTTTATTGAATCTTACATTTAGTCGTATTATTCACGGAGTAAAGCCTTTGTACATAGTTTTGGGCGCCCTCGTTTTCTTTTTTCTCCAAGAGGTATGTCCTTTTCTTCTGGGGTAACGCTGTAAATTTTTAATCGGGTGGCTAATCCTAGTATATACTTGCACAAAAAGTCCTTCTGAAATGAGCGGCAATTTCATTTCGCAGTTTCCCAATCATTACTCACCATAGTCACTCCCCAGATTTTAAATTTCCAAGTAACGTATTTGTCTAAAGTTCTCCGGGTAAACAGCCTAGACTGTTTTAAATATTGGTTGACGGTTGCAACACAAATTTTTTTGGAACTTTGTCTGGGTTGAATGAAATAGCTCGATGTATTTCCTTGTTTTTTGGAAGTGACATACACCTCCCGCTCAGCATGGTTTTTCGATGTGGCCATAGCACGGAAATGCAGCTCCACAACTGTGTGGATGTCTGGTCTACTGGCCTTGAGGAGTCCCCGCAAGTGGATGTCATCTTTCTTGACTTTCAAAAAGCGTTCGACACTGTCCCCCATCAGCTCCTACTGGCCAAGCTCCGCTCATATGGCGTTCGTGGACCAACGCTGCAATGGCTTGCGGCCTACCTGGAAGGACGCCAATTCAGGGTTGTTCTACCAGGCGCCGAGTCTCCCTGGCATCCAGTTCCCTCGGGCGTCCCGCAAGGGTCTGTCCTTGGTCCTCTACTTTTTACTATCTACGTCAACGATGTAGGCACCGTGGTTGTCTCTCGGCTCTCCATCTACGCTGACGACGTTGCCCTGTCTAGGGCGATTGGGGCCCCAACTGACCACCTAACGCTACAAGGCGACCTTGACCAAATTCTCTCCTGGAGTACCCGTTGGAAGCTTCAGCTTAACCCCAAAAAATGCAAGGTGCTTTCCCTACACCGCCCGGGCTCCAAGGCTCTCGACCTTCAAATACATGGGGGTCACCACGCTTTCTTGGGATTCCCATATCTCACGGATCGTTTCTCAAGCGCATAGTGCCCTCGGATTTCTGCATCGTCATCTACACGGTTGTTCTTTCCCCACGAAAGCCTCAGCCTTCAAGACCCACGTGACTCCTATCTTGGAGTATTGCTCGTCCGTGTGGTCCCCCCACTCAGCGGCGTTAATTCATAAGATTGAAATGGTCCAGCGGAAGGCTGTTCGTTTCGCCACTTCTATCGGCTACTCGTGGGACGTCAGCATTACTAGGGTTCTCTAGAATGTACACTGGCCCTCTCTCACGGCTCGGCGGCGTGTCAAGCGCCTTGTGACCATTAACGCTATTGAGCATAAAACCCACGGCGCATTGTCCCCCCTCTCTCGCTCCATTTCGGGATGGTCGCGGTTCCCCCGTGGCGATCGGCGCGGACCTAATTTCGTCCTCCCCTTCCTGAGGACTTCGACCCGCCGCCACTCTTTCGTTCCCTCGTCGCTTAGGTAGTGGAATACACTTCCGGATTTTCTGAAGTCCATCACAGACCGATCTAAATTCACCCGCGAACTAAACGCTTTTCTAAACTGATCTCTTTGTTGTGTGAATATCGTTTTTATCCTATACTGTACAGCCCTCTGGCGTGATGGGCACCGCCTTTTGTCAGAATAAAATACTTTAGAACTTTAGAATCCGACCTTGCCCAATTGTAGAACGTTGTCTCGGTGCAGGGCTCTAGGTCACCCTGCTCTCGCAATGCTTTTAAAATAGCATTCGACTTCGACACACCAACTGACACCAATGTCTTGTACTTTGTGGAAGCCCTTTATACTCTAACTCGTGAGTATGAGATGCGTCGTTTGCTAACTGAGAAACTTCTTGCGAATTTTTAGAAATTACAAGCTGCATTTTTACTGGACACTTCCGCTGCCACTTACAATCAAAGTATATTCAAATATCATTAGACAGTTCCTTGGTTTTTCGTGGCTTCCATGCCCTTTGACTCGCGATTACGAATCTTGAATCTTCACGACTACGAAAAGTACGTTTATAAAGGTAATTCGCGTTTGGTAGACGCGAAGATGTAGCACTTGGTAGTTCATCTTCAGAATCTGATGTGTATACGGGGAGTACAGTATACATTGTGATGATGTAGAGCGACCACAGACAACAGCGATACTGATGAATTTAATAAATAAAATAAACGACTGATATTCTCTTATCTGATTTTTTTTAAAGATAATGATCGGTGACAACAGTAAACTCTCGACCCTCAAGATGATATCTGAACTTTTCCAGAGCATAAATGATCGCAAGACACTCCTTCTCCGGATTGCTGTAGCGTTCTTCCGCCCCTCGAAATATTCGACTTGTGTATGCAAGTGGTACCTCTTTGCCGTCCTGAATTTGTGACAGCATCGCCCCTATAGCATGTTGACTAGCATCAGTGGTGACAATCAATGGTTTGTCTGGATCTTGGATATGAAGAACAACCGCATTAGCTATACTTTCCTTAATATATTCGAAGGCCTTCTCCACATCGCTCCGTCTCCAGGGTATGTTCTTTCTTTTCCAGTATTGTAGCGGTGCAACGACCTCAGCGAAGTTAGGAATGAACCTCGTGTGGTATGTCACTTATCTCCACCACTCTCCCCCTATTCGGCTTTCCGTTGCTATGCAACTCGTTTTGAAATTTTTAATGTTTAGGCTTAGTTTCTCTTTTCGGTGTTATAGTCGCAAGCCAGATTTCCCGCACGGTACTAACGAGTCCCAAATAGGACGAAACCGGTCTACCGTTGGAATTTCTGGCTATTTAATTTAATTTAATTTAGTTTTTCACTCGAAGATCTATTTGGTCCGAGTTTCGCACCTTTTTGTTTGCTCGAAGACCTATCAATACGAGCTATTAGTAAGTTTTTAAATTTCTTCAATATTGTTTAAGGTTTAGCTTTATTATCCCTTTTCTTAATGGACCAATCTACTTATTCGCTTATTTTATCATACCCAGGAATGTCGTGAGTAATACATACTTATGTTCAAACCATTTTGTGGGTGGTAAGGGACCATCGGAACAGTTTCCAGACCCAATTCATAATCATTCTGTGAGTAGTTTATTAGTGAGAGCGCATGATGATAAATTGTTCGAAATTGGTATACAGCTCTGAAAATTAATATACACGTGACTTGAACTATACTCTCGACTACCTAAATTTTATTTTTCAAAAAAAAACCGACTGGAAAAACTTTTATAAGCAAAAAACGCCCTAGTTGCCGAGGACGCGCGCATCTTAGTTTCTCTGGAGGTTTTAAAATTATATGCTTAAGTTGCACTGCATGTCCGCAACTTAAAAATTAAAAATTGTAAATCACGTGTAGCTCGCGTGGTAAAGGTGGTAAAGTTATGAATTTTTTTATGGTAATACGTGTCATAGTGCTACTTAAAACCTGATATGGAACCACATCGAGGTATTTTTTTACTTGACGTTTTTACCATTTTTTATTTTTCTCCATAGGGAAAAATGATAAATCGCATGTATCTCGGGTGGTAAAGGTGGAAAGTTATGAAATTGTTTATGGTGATACGTGTCATAGTACTACTTAAAACCTGATATGCCATTTTTCCCTATGGAGAAAAACGGAAAATCGTTAAAAACGTCAAGTAAAAAAAATATCTCGATGTGGTTCCATATCAGGTTTTAAGAAGTACTGTGACACGTATCACCATTAAAAAATTCATAACTTTACCACCCTTACCACGCGATTTACACGCGATTTACCATTTTTTATTCCTAATGTTGCGGAAATGCGGTGCAACTTAGATTATTTAATTTTAAAACACAACTAATTTAAGATGCGCACGTCCTCGGCAACAAGGGCTTTTTTTGCTTATAAAAGTTTTTCCAGTCGGTTGTTTTGAAAAATAAAATTTAAGTAGTCGAGAGTATAGTTCAAGGCACGTGTATATCAATTTTCAGAGCTGTATACCAATTTCGAACAATTCGGGTATATCTTGTAATCATGCGCTCTCACTATATTTACTAAAATTAATTTGAATGAGAATAAATAATAAGGTTTTGTTTTCGTAGGAGTATGTATCAATACTAAAACGCAACATTACATCTGCAACGGCTATGGTGTAAAATGTTCCACAAGAAACTTCGTTGCACTCCGTTAATGGCAAGGAGAATTTAAAAAAACCACAAGTACCGCAGCTAAACCTATTACAGGACGGAAATAATTCTAGCACTAAAACTCATTTAGATGACTTTTTATCCGACTGCACAAATATGGACACAACTGAATTTCATTATAGTAGTATTCCTCAGTAGCGGCGGAATAGGGGGGTACAGGGGTACTTTGAACCCCCCCTCCAGATTTAACTAGGGGGTACAATGTATGTATTTGCACTCTGAAAAATATCATTTTCTAAATGCATAATGATTTTATAAAAATTTGGTTACGGAGAAACTAAATAAACGTAACATTTGTAGTCTAGGCAGCTCGATGTACTATTACTTCTTGGCGTTAATGAAATCATTGAACGAGTTTTATACGAACTTCGTATTTCGATGACACAAACGTCTATTTGAAATTAGCCATAATAACAAATAGGTTTTTTGATTAACACTGAACACACGAAGAAAGAAAAAGTACTTATACTATACAGATTATAGCCAGGGCAAATAAATCCCAAGCCCAGCGCGAAATATTTTATTGAAGAGGGAGGAGGTACAAATGTGTAGTAAAACCATAGAGGAACTATCCCTAGGAGAGAGAATGTTATAGAAACGAGTTAACGCTTGAGGCAGGCGTTTTCTACCCCATCCCCCCCTTTTTGACGTCATCGACTGCTCTCGCCTCTCGTCGGAGTGAGAGAAAGGGCAAAACATTTTACTGCGCAGAAGCAAATTTTGACTCGTTTTCGTAGAGGAACTATCGTCTGTTTCAAAATAATAAGCCTTAAAAACCGAAGTATTTCGTAGCTTATGAAAGTTTATTCGTATTTTTAACAATAAAATAATGCCGAAAAATAAGAATTGCTGCTTTAAGGACTGCCAAAATGATTAAAGATTAGCGCAAGGTGTTTATTTGAAAGATATACGTCAGGAGACAAATCGCTTCTTGAACAAGCTTCTAGCCATTGTTTGCAACGGTTTAATTCTGTTTTTGACTTTGGAAATGGGTAGAATTTTAAATTGGATCTAACATTAATTTTTAAAGTACTAGTACAATTACTATAAGAACATTTTTCAAATAAAGCTAGCTACAGCATGAGGAACAGTAAATTTAAAGAAGGTGCTGGGAAAATTCCACCGTGGTCAATGAGCATGCGCCGTGCGAGAAGAAAAGACCTTGAAATGCTCTCCCCAATCTTAGAGGGGCTTAAAAAAGGGGAAAGGCACTTCGAAACCGCGGCCGCTGAGTTAGTGCACGGCGCGTATCTCGTCAGTCTCTTCTGGGGATAGTTCCTCTATGGTAAAACATACTTTGGGGCTAAGAGTCAGTAAACAAGCTGATGACCGTGATATTACGCGTAGCTGAGTTAATTATGAATTACCGAAATAGTTTTTCTGTCCGTCCATGTAAAACCATTTCGGTAATTCAGAATTAATTCAGCTAAGCAGAGTTGCCAATGTAAGAAAGTCGAAATTCCTATTGTTGGATAGTAAATTTCCCACGTCAGAGTAACTGACGAAGGTCTACGAGCTTCTTTTTATTAAAACTGTCGGTAGGCTGGAATAAAAAATAATTTTTAGTGAGGTTACTTAGGTACAAAATTAGACTCTCTACTCTTTTGTCGGTAAAAACTCTAGAAAATATGTAATGCAAATTATAAAAAAAAACTAAATCTATGTCTATGGGAAAAAAACATTTCCCTTAATATCCGACTGCACACTCCCGATTAAGAACAGAATAGAGCCCACAGTCCAAAAAATAAGTAGTAATAATCGTTATTGGCAGTACAGTAAAACTACCAATTACTACAGATCGTCCATCTCCATAACTGTCTTTTGTCCCCCTCCCCTCGCGTTACCAAGTTGAACGCGTTTGCTTGTTTGTACCCCCTAAAAATTGGCTTCCGCCGCCACTGGTATTCCTGCCCTCAATTTAAATGATATGGTTGCGGGTTTCTCTCTGCCAATTGAGAAAACTTGAAAGGCTACAACACAAAATGATGAAACAAATAACAAAAATGGGAAAACAGATAGAGGTATCAGACCAAGATCATAAATACCTTTTAAAGATATTAGAGGAAGGAGTCAATTTGGAGCATGACAAACAAAATAATGATTTATCTCGGTTTTTTTTAAGAACGCAACTAAAAATGTTAACTCAAAAAGATAAGAACAGTCGGCGATGGCACCGTCTTGTAATACAATGGTGCTTATTCATGTACGCTAAAAGTCCAAGTCTTTATAATTCCCTCAATGAATCTGGAGTCCTAATACTTCCACCAAAAAGTACACTAGCTCGAAATGCTAGTAGACTTGGTGCAACTCCAGGTTTTCATAATGATATTTTTGCTAAAATGAAAGCGATTTTCTTTCATCTAAACCATTTGATAACGAAGATTACTTTGTAATTGTTGCGGATGAAATTAAAGTTGAAGAGGATTTGGTCTACAGGGTGGAAAGTGGAGATGTTATTGGATATGTTCATTTGAACGAAACTGACCAAAAGCTATCGGAATTGCAGTCCAAACTCTATAAAGAGAAACAGTAGCCCCGCCAGGGATTTTATGCACGTAGGCCCAGCCTGAATTAGAGGCCCCATCAATAATGTTTATTTAAAAAATTCCCGAGTTTCAAGGATTTTTTTTATTTAAATGTTTTAAATTTTGACATGATTTCTATTTTCCCATTGAATTTTTTAAAGGCATTTTAATCAAGGAATGACACTCTTCGATTAGTTTTTTTTTCCAAATTCGTCGACTACTAACTTTGGGTTTTCTTTTAAACAATTCGACAAATCACGATTTATCGACAGTGTAGCCAGATTTGCAAGCCTAAATTCTCCCATTGTTGTCCGGAGACGTGTTTCAATTCTTTTGAGTGAACTGAAACTTCTTTCTGAGATTGTATTTGCCACAGGAATGCAAGAAACAATTTTGTAGTATTTCACTAGGTCGGGGAACCCATCTGCCATTTTAATTAAATAGTGGAAGCAGTCGATTACGCTGGTAAATTTCTTGGGGATAATTAAATTTCTGGCTATTTTAATTTGGCTTTTTAACGAATTCAGGTCGAATTGAAACCGATTATAAGTGTTACAATGGGTTACGATATAGTTTTCGTTAAGAAAGTTTTCCGAGTTAGGGTCAGACGCCATTATACCTTTGAATAAGCCAGAGTTTTCCAATAGTCGAATTTTCATTTCTGAAATAAATTTATCTACTAATTCGAAATAGGTGGACCTCAACTGGTCAATCAGGGTTTTTGCTTCCGTTTCCCTGCTACCCGTTGTACTCGTTACCACACTATGTTTTAATCTCTTGTTAGGGATTATTTTACGTTTCAAAAAGGCAGTGGGAAAATCAGCTATAAATAGCTTATTAGCCTTGAAAAAGGCTGTTTGGAAAATTAAGCTACAATAGCTTATTAGCCTTGAAAAAGGCTGTTGAAAAATCAACTATTAAATCTAGTTAAATTCTGGCCAAAAGAGACTCGAAATTGAGAACTATCTTGCTCAGGAGACGAAAACGAAATGACGATTGACGAAACGCGAGGCCCTAATCACTGACGGACCCCGTTCGATGGTCACTGAAATCACGTGACTTCGCAAAAGAGGGAAAAAGGGGAAACCCAAATTCCTCAATATTTGAAAGAATAACCCCTTCCTATCAAAGCAATAGGCTTGGGCTTTACCTCTGCTGGGACGAGAAAGAGAGAAATCCGTTTTTGGCAATCCCCCCTCCGGTCCTCTTCACTGACGTCGTCAAATTCCAAGAAACTAGATGTCTGTCTTTGTTGTGTGTATTGTAGGTTCTCACTGACACCGAGGCAAAAAGACAGGTGTCCCTGCACTTTGCGGCCTAGCATGACGTATTTCCCCCTCCCGGCGTCACCATCTCTTATCAGTCAATTCAAAAGAAAAAGTTTTTTCAAGGGGAAAATCTATAATCACGGACAGCGTTGCCAACCGTACTCTAATTATAGTACATTTCGATAAAATTAATTTTCGATTTTCTTCGTTTCCAATCTGTTATATTACTCTCAGTAGGCTAAAAATGGAAATATCAAATCTTATTTTACAAACTAGTAACTAAAAATATTGAGGGTTATAATAGGCACCGTTTCAAAAATTTAGAGGCCCCCAAAGTAGGCCTACACTTTTTCAACGTAGGCAGGTGCCTACTTGTGCCTATTGCTGGCGGGGAGCCTGAAGAGAAACCTTTAGCTTCACATATTCTCCAGTTTATGATCAGAGGTGTAACGAATGGTTTTCAACTCCCTTTCGAAAACTTTGCGACACATTCTTTAACTGAAGAAACTTTAGACTCATTATTATGGGAAGCGATACAAAAACTATAACTTTCAGGGTTCCAAATTTTGTGTGTTGTAGTGATGGAGCTGCAACTAACCGCAAGTGTTTCAACTTGAATTGCAAGGAGCATCCATTCAAAAGCAAAAACCCATTTGATGAAACCAGAGATATTTATTTCATATGCGATGTGCCCCATTTAATAATAACTGTACGTAGCAAAGAGATTGGTGGCTCACGAATAATGCAAATAAATGGAGAAAATTTAATTTGGAACATTCTACAAAATTTGTTAAAAAAGATATGGATCAACCTGGAAATCTAAGAAAACTACATAAACTTACATCGGACCATTTATACTTGGAAAACCGCATGAAAGTTAAACTAGCCACTAAGGTACTGAGTAAGTCAGTAGAAAATGCTCTTAAGGCCGAACATGGGGAGGACCATAAGGAATTGACTAGATTTGTTGGTACCTTCAACAAATGGTTTGACCTAATGAACGTGGGTCATTTGTATGACCCAGACCTAAATCCTTATACAACTAAAAATGATCGAAGACTTAAAGTAAATACTCATATTATAGAGCATAATTGTTGTGAATGTAATAAAAATTATTATTTTTACAGTGGCTATCTGAAGATTTCCTGGGATACCTTGACGAGTGGGAAGACTATGTAAACCACTTGGATGTAAAGCCTGATCAAAAGAAACGAATGCTGCTCAGCAGAGAAACACTTTCTGGGTTACGACAAACTAGTAGGCTCTTTAAGATAAATACCTTGACAACGTGTAACAAGTTTTTAATCATTACAGCACATGCGATGCTGGAAATAATCCCTTTTCTACTTGAAAAGGGAGCAACTTTTGCCCTCACTGCAAGGCTAAATCAAGACCCAGTAGAGCAGCTATTCAGCAAGCATAGGCAAGCTTGTACACTCTTAAAATGGTTTAGTTAAAAAAATATAGTTAAAATGTATTTAACCCATCATTAGTAAAAAATAACTAAACTTTGGGTTTTGTCGATTAGATATTTTAAAATGGGTAAAAATTTTGGGTCAAGATATTTGACCCAACTTTTAGTTAAAATTTAAAACACAATTTTAGTCACTTTTAAGTATATTTGGGTTATTTAAAACATTCAACCCATTCCGGGGTTTCTTAAAAAGATTCACGTGATCTTCTACGTATAAGACGACAGGCTCGACAGCGCTGTCTCATTACTAGAAAGTTCGAAGCAGCCATTTTAACGGTTGGATTTTTTCCGGCCGTTTGTACTTTATTTAAAGTTGCAAAATTAACATTTGTCATCTTTGAAGGACTATAACCTAGGAAGTGACATAGAAAAGGTAAGAACGGTCTTTAATTTTTTTTTAGATAATAAATTTCATGCATCGCATTTTGCTCTTTTAAAATAGGTTAGACCTTGGATTGTTGCTTAGCAAATTCTACAGGGTATTTTAAAACTCGTTATTCTACGTTAATTTCGAAATTTTTAGGCCTATTTCTATTTCGGGGATTTTTTAACAATAGTCATATTTGTTTTTTTGTTGTTGTTTTGGTTTGCTATTTGTCAAGGATTACAGTAATGCAAAAAGTTTTGACCGCAGTTTATTATTTAGAAAGATATGATAAATATAAAATTGTTACTTGCCACGGTTGTGTTGTTTAAAAAGGCATTACTCGTAGTATCAAAAATAGTTAAAGATTTTATTTACATTTTAGTTATACATGAGGGAGATCGTCAGTCTGTGTCTTCCAAATATAAACAGGCCGTATTTATAGTAGAGTAAAGGCGCGAAAGTGTCACGTGCTATCGCAGTTATCACTGTTCATAGTTTAGCGCCATCTAGGCATATAATACAATACTACAACTTCCTTTTTTTTTAATATATTTAACTTCGCGGGTTTCTTGACTTCACGGCCTGAACGTGTTGTGCGGATCTGTTCAATCGTAGAATCCCGATGATTCGGCGCTGATTGGTTTCGTGGAAAGGGGGGACATATCGGCGGGAATGGTGAAACCGGAATATGTTCTGGAGCCAAAGGAGCAGCACTCCTTTTGAGTAGTCGAGAAATCTGATCGGGTCGATGACTCCCTTCAGAAGTATCCGGTCTGTTAGTTGAACACGGACGATCTTCCATCGTGCTAGGAGATGCATTCATTGCAGCTGGTGGGAAACTTGGAATTAATGACTCTCGCTGGTCTTCCTCTATCTGGTTGAGTTGGTCCGGCGTTGGCACTCGTGGTCGACAGGATGGTAATATAAAAGAAGGGGCATGATTTTCTCCTCCTTGACCATATGAGGACGATTTTGGTTGCTGGTATGACACTCTCGAATATGTGGGTTGTGCGGTGCCGCAAGCTCCAGGTTCAAGATGTGGTAGTTTCAATGGCCCAGGTCTCAGGTGTATCCTCGTCCTTCGTAAGATTTTGCCTGATCCAGTCCTGATGACGTACGAGTGTGGCTCTTCCGCCCCCGCTATGATTTGTGCAGGCTCCCAAAGTTTGTGCGAAACTTGATAATATACATTGTCTCCTACTTTCAAGTGAAGCGGAACAGGGTGTCGTTGTTTTTCCCCGGCTTTGATCATGGAGTGGCGTTTGTGATCCAGTTGTTCCTTGATATGATCGATCGGAAATTGTGGTTGAAGCGTTGCGGTTGAGGTAGTGTTGTTCGTTCGTAGTTGGCGTCCCATGAGCATCTGCGCTGGTGTGGGAAGTTTACCAACGGGAGTGGTCCTTTATTCTAAAAGGACGTATTGCAGGTCATGGCCTTCCCTTCGTGCTTTCGTCAGGAGATTCTTAATTGTCTGCACAGATCGCTCGGCCATGCCATTCGATCTGGGATAGTTAGGGCTACTGGTAATATGGTGTACGCCCCATTTTAATAAAAAATCTTTAAATTTGTATGACGAGAACGGAGGACCATTATCAGAAATTAGACGTTGAGGTGCACCATACCTTGCAAAGTGAGGCTTTAGGAAGTTTATTACCGAGTCAGCCGTAGTTGTTCGTAGCTCCTGTGCCTCTATGAACTTTGAGAAGTAGTCTACCAGAACTATCATTTTTGAATTGTCAAGCTGGAAGAGATCCGTCGCTACCGTTTCCCAGGGAAGAGCAGGAACTTGATGAGGATGTACCGGAATCTTGAAGTTTGCCGGATCGCGGGTACGGCAAATTTGACAGCCCTTGATAAACCTAGTAATGTCCTCTGTGATCTGCGGCCAGAAAACGTGTAGTCTAGCCTTCGCAAGGCAGGCAGTTATACCTTGATGGACCGAGTGCAATTGCTTCATTACGTCCTGTCGCATAAGTGGGGGTATGACCAAGCGCGTACCCCGATAGATAATGCCATTTTGTTCATGGAGTTCTTCCTGGTATGGCCAATAAGGAGAAACGTCTACTGGAACTCGTTTGTGCAGTGCTGGCCAGCCATCGTAAATATACGTCAAGATCGTCTGGTAAGTCGAGTCATCTCGTATGGCCTGCTGGAGTGCAGAGTATTTCTCTTCCGAGAGGGATGTCAGGGTATGTATCGTAACGTAGGGCCCCTCCATCTCCGTGGTATTGAGCGTCTTGTGTGCCAAAGGAGCACGGGAAAGAGCATCGGCTATCTTCAACTTAGATCCTGGGACATATGTCAAAGAAAAATTGAAGTGTAATAAGCGCATTACCATTCTTTGCAGGCGTGGTGAGAGTAAATGTAGTGGTTTATGTACTATTGGTGTCAGGGGCTTGTGGTCGGTTTCAATGTCCACATGTCGCCCCATAATATAATATTGGAATTTTTCGCATGCATAAACAAGTCCAAGGAGTTCACGCTCAATTTGCGCATATCGGCGCTGGGTGTCAGTGAAAGTTGTGGACGCATACTCGACCGGTCTATCATCTTGTAGGAGAGCAGAACCAATACCTTCAGAACTGGCATCCACTGTGATCCTACAGCGTCTAGCAGGGTTGAAGGCTGCAAGGACAGGAGCAGAAGAGAGTAAATGTTTTAGAGTTTCATATGTTACTTGTAGATTGGCGGTCCATTGAAACTCCTTGTCCTTTTTCAGTAAGTCCCGTAGAGGAGCGGCTGTTTCTGAATATGATGGTAAAAATCGGGTTATGTAGTTAACCATACGCAGGAAGCGCTGAAGCGCACGTTTGTCTTGAGGGGGAGGGAGTTCAGTGATCGCCTTGATTCGGTCGGGATCAATCTCTATTTGCTCGGGGCTGATGATATGGCCCAAGTATTAAATTCTGGGAACTGCCAACTGAAGCTTCTTCTTACTGAACGTCAGACCGGACGCGCGTGCTCGTTCAAGAACAGCAGTAAGGAGTTGGACATGGTGTAGATCATCCTTCGCCTTCAGTAGAAAGTCATCAGTAGAGATGTATGTATCTGGAAACTCATGTCTAGGAAAGATGGTATACATTACTTCTTGCGAAGGTAGCGAAATGTTCCAAACGGAGGGGAAAAGGTGCATAAAAAGGAGCTTTGCTCAGTTAGTTTCACCTGCCAAAAGGCACTCTTTGCGTCGAGGACGGTGAATAGTCGGCTGCCATGTAGCCCGGAAAAAATTTCTTGAGCCGTCGGCGCCGGAAAATGTTTTGGTTTAATAGCGGGGTTGAGCTTGCGTGGATCAAGGCAGATGCGTATTCATCCGTTTGGCTTTCTCTCGACAACCATAGGATGGACCCAAGCAGTTGGCCCAGTAACTGGAGTAATTATACCATCTCTAAGCATTTGTTGTAGTTCATTGTAGACTGGTTGATAGAGAGCCTGTGGAATTTTATGAGATACAGAGACATGAGGCGTGGCATTGGGTTTAAGATCGATGTGATACTCAATGGGAAGACAACCGACACGGTCAAAGACATCATCATACTGTTGTATAATGTCGGTGGGCTGCTTGTGTGTCTGTAATTCAGATGTTACGAAGGGCCTTTGGATGGAATTCTTCCTCATACGCTGAACAAGGCCCAGCACCTCCGATGCATATGCACCCAAGATAGGGGTCACCCGTCCTTGGGTAACAAAAAACTCCAGAGAAATCGTAGCAGCAAAAGAGGTACATACCATGTCAATACTTCCCAAAACTGGTACTGTGTGGCCAGTATAGGCAATGATACGACGAGATGATGGCTTCAGTGGCGGCTTCTGTGGTATTGCATCATACATATATCCAGGTATTATATTCACTTGGGATCCAGTATCTAGTTTGAAGTTAATTGAGTAATTGTTAATAATGATCCGTTCATACCATTCATCGACGATCGAAGACTTTGCACGTCCATTAGTGACGCTGTATATAGTAGTAAGCATGTGTAATGAGAAATCATATGATTATGGGGCTGTGGAGGAAGGCAAGTCCAGAAAATATCCATCCCGAGGCCTGGTATTTGTCTGGTAGGCACCCTGAGGATCAGTCTCAACAGGCGTCGGCGAATATTGCAGGGAGTGTAAGTCTTGACAAGCAGGCGATACATAGTGATAATCATGTCGTTCGTCGTCAGTAGACAGTGGATGTGGCAAGAGCGGAGCGTCTAAAAGGTGAGTATTGTATGATCTGGTTCGACATAAGTTCGCCCAGTGACCTCGGCGAGAGCAGTTACGACACTGGGAGGCAGCTGCTGGGCATCGTGCTTGGTGAGAATGAAGGAGTCCACAGTTGGGACAAGTGTTCCGCGAGAAGCGAGAGAAAAATCTTCCAGAAGACCCTTGGCGGGCATTGTCATGTGGTTGGGAGAAACGGGAATCAGAAGACCGTACAGCCGGCCGATGACCGGAAGATGGACGATGAGACTGGAAACGGGACGACTGCGAGGAAGAACGCCTGGAGAGCGCGTGTATGTTGGCGGGTGGTCCATTAGGAGGTGGCACAGCATCAACCAATCCTGCGTGCGTTGCCGAGGTCTCCTCAGCTTGACATATGGCGATAGCCTGGGCTAGAGTAAGGTTCCGATTCGAAAACAAGGTTTTCCGAAGGACAGCGTTGTGTACTCCAGCAAGGATCTGATAGCGAAGCAAGGATTCACATCGGTTACCAAAGTCCCAGTTTGGGACCCGGGAACGGAGATCAGTCAAAAAGTCATCAAAAGGCTGGTGTTGTTTCTGTCGGGTGTTGAAAAATGCATGTCGATGCGAGTCAGGATTGTTATACGGCTCATAGTGGAGATCAAAGGCAGCATAAATTTCGTCCAAAGTAGGTGTCACACGGCCGGCAGGAAGAGGTATAACGTAGAACCGCTGTTCGGTTGTACACATCGTAATTTTGTATAGTACATGTACCTATATTCGTTTTCAAATGTTTATATAGCGCACGCGCGCGTGAAAGTGAGTTTTTGGTTGCTGTTAAAAAAGGTGTTATTTTCAGCGCTTAAAAAACTCATTCATATCACCGCCTACATTCTACGTTTTGTCTTCAATTCGCGAAATGCGACAGAATTGAGGATTACTGGACCTTTATCGAAGGAAGAGAACGAAAAGGCGTTATCCCATTGGATTCGGGTCGTCCAAAGCAACAGTTTTAACGAAGAGATAGCTTGCCTTAAACAAAACAAGGAATTACCACGGAAAAGTAAAATCCTTTCGATGCGTCCGTACATCGATCAAGATGGGATTCTTAGAGTTGGTGGCAGACTTTGCCACTCCAACTTACCATACGAACAAAGGCATCCGGCACTGTTACCGAGACAGAGCAAATTAACAGAACTTCTAATACAACACGAGCACGAGAAACATTTTCACGGAGGTGCTCAACTACTAACTTCTGTCTTACAGAAACGTTATTGGATCGTCGATCTTCGTGATGCCATACGTTTCCATATCAGAAGATGTGTTTCATGTGTACGACAGCAGGCAGTCACTGTAAAGCAACTTATGGGCGATTTACCACCAGCGAGAGTAAATCCTGCTCGGCCATTTTTGAAGTGTGGAGTCGACTACGCAGGACCATTTACCCTTAAACTAATGAAGGGACGAAGTCACCTCAGGTTTAAGGGATACATTGCCGTCTTCGCTTGCTTTACCACAAGATCAATTCATCTTGAACTTGTCAGTGACATGACCACCGAAGCATTTCTGGCAGCATTGAAACGCTTTGTTGCTCGACGAGGAAAATGCGCCGACATTTACAGCGACTGTGGAACCAACTTTACAGGAGCCGATCGAGAGATGAAAACATTCATCAAATTCATAGTCTCTACAAACAACAACGATCAAGTGTCACGATGGCTCGCAGACGAAGGAATTAATTGGCACTTCAACCCGCCTGCAGCGCCACATTTTGGAAGCCTCTGGGAAGCCGGGGTGAAGTCCGTCAAGTATCATCTGAAACGAGTTCTTGGCACCATGGTTCTAAACTTTGAAGAAATGCAAACGCTTCTTTGCCAAATCGAAGCTTGCTTAAATTCACGTCCTTTAACGGCGTTAAGCTCGGATCCAAACGACTTCAATGCGTTGACACCTGGACATTTCCTAATCGGAGATGCGCTCACCGCAATACCCGAACCAGATCTCACTTCTGAAAACGTCAACCGCCTGTCACGTTGGCAATTGGGCCAACAAGTACTGCAGCACTTTTGGAACCGTTGGCGAAATGAATTCCTCTCTCGCCTTCAACAACGTCCAAAGTGGACTACACCAAAACCGAATCTACGAGTCGGCGACTTGGTCTTGCTCAAAGATGAAGATTTACCTCCAACCAAGTGGAGAATGGCAAGAATCACTGAACTTCATCCAGGACAAGACAATCAAGTTCGCGTCGTAACTGTCAGAACCTCTGACAAATCACTGAAAAGACCCGTAGTTAAATTATGCCAGTTACCACTAGACTGATTTTAATTGTATTCAAACTGTTTACTAAGGGTTATTTATGTATGCAAATGTAACTTTTCGGACTTTTACTATCTCATTTGAAATTCGTTATTTCAAGGCGGGCGGAATGTTCGGTTGTACACATCGTAATTTTGTATAGTACATGTACCTATATTCGTTTTCAAATGTTTATATAGCGCACGCGCGCGTGAAAGTGAGTTTTTGGTTGCTGTTAAAAAAGGTGTTATTTTGCGCGTGTAAAAATAAATTAACGGCCAGTTCTGTTTTGAAATAAGAGGGAAAAAAAAAGAAAAAGGTTTACCGGTTTTTATGTCGGAAAAGTTCGCGTCTTTTATTTCGCTGTTCACGACATTTTTTGGTCCGTCGAGCCGGATACATTCGTCAACTTGATTATGTTCCTCAACTAATCATCGAATCGGCTATCTTTCCGTGAGAGACAGTGAAAATTAGCGTGGATTCTCCGTTGGAAACCGTTTAAACCATCGATCATATCCCGATCGTAAACGAATCAACATAAGTCATCATGGATGTTCTGGTGAGAAGAAGAGCAGCTATCAAGGGACCCGGGAACGGAGATCAGTCAAAAAGTCATCAAAAGGCTGGTGTTGTTTCTGTCGGGTGTTGAAAAATGCATGTCGATGCGAGTCAGGATTGTTATACGGCTCATAGTGGAGATCAAAGGCAGCATAAATTTCGTCCAAAGTAGGTGTCACACGGCCGGCAGGAAGAGGTATAATGTAGAACCGCCGACTAGGCAAAGTAGACGGGTAGTGGCAGCATGGGTGATACTTCTGACACCATGTTGTGTTGTATAAAAAGGCATTACTCGTAGTATCAAAAATAGTTAAAGATTTTATTTACATTTTAGTTATACATGAGGGAGATCGTCAGTCTGTGTCTTTCAAATATAAACAGGCCGTATTTATAGTAGAGTAAAGGCGCGAAAGTGTCACGTGCTATCGCAGTTATCATTGTTCATAGTTTAGCGCCATCTAGGCATATAATACAATACTACAGCCACCAATTTTTACCACGGAAAATACGACATATTTCGAGATTTTTGTACGTGTTGGATGAAGTAGGACTGATGACGAAATAGATATAACGGCAAGACACTACTAAATTTAATATAAAACAAATTGAGTAAAAGAGAACCAAAAGACCGCAAAACAACACAACCCCAATGAAATTTGGACAAGTTAAAGTAACCGAAAGCAAAAGTAAAACATCATTTATCTGTCTAAAACCAATATACAACCGATAAGCAAGATCCAAATACCAAATACCACTGTGAGCAATTCGGTTAGGGCTATGCGCCAAATTTTTCATTGAAATGTTTGATTTTTATTTGTAACTACTACCCAAACGGTATTAAAATGATCTTGCCTTATTTCATTTGTTGTTTCTCTAATTTCAAAATATTTAACAAAATGACATTATTTTAAGGTTTGAGTTAATTGTGGCTTGTGTAAATTGTAATCCCTTAATGTATTTCTAATGTTTATAAGAAAGGTTAAGTCTATAACCTGTAAATTGAGTAGATAATTTACCTATAAATGGGTGGGTTTCACTAGCTTTTGAAAATCTACACGAAATGACTTTGAGCTTTTAACTAATAAAGTGTTAAGATGCCTGGCTGATTGATCCAAAATTAGTAAGTTTCTCCAACCCAATATGGGCTAAAATAGAAGGTTAACTAAAATTATGGTTGAATTTTAACTTAAGTTATGGTTACATTTTAACTAAAATTTGGTTTTAAATTCGACCCATATTTGATTAAAGCCAAATATTGGATTGTAATAAATGACACATATTGGGTTATAATTTAAACAAAACAATAACTATTTTAGTTGAGGCCGAACCCAATATTGGATTGTAATAAATGACCCAAATTGGGTTATAATTTAAACAACCCAATAACTATATTTTAGTTGAGACTGAACCCAATATTGGATTGTAATAAATGACTCAAATTAGGTTATAATTTAAACAACCCAATAACTATATTTTCGTTGAGACTGAACCCAATATTGGATTGTAATAAATGATACAAATTGGGTTATAATTGAAACAACCCAATAATGGTTTGAAATAAGTGACACAAATTGGGTTGAAATTCAAACAACCCATTTTTTAGTTGGTTGCATACGGACCTAAAAATGGGTTTCCAAAACAACCCAATGTAAGTTAAAAACAACCCAACCATTTTAAGAGTGTAAAGCTGGCTCCAAACCAACAGTTTCTCAGTACTCACGTAATGGTCTAAGGCTACAAACACTTAAGGAAGGAACTGTTATTGTGAAATCTATTGGTTCAAACACAGAAACCAATAAAGGTAAAAACATGTTTATTGAAAATAGTGAACATTTAACTTTTGCATTATAAAAAATACCACAATTTTTTGGACTATTGCATTTATAAATTTATTACAGTTTTATGTTTAATTTTGTACTTATTTCATTTTAACAGCTGTTTCAGCTTTAGCACGTGTGTTTTCCTTTGAAATACTCTTTGTTTGCATTCTTTTATTTCTTGCTTGACACTTCATGTTGTTCCTAATTTTGTTTTGTGTGCCCATTGCCAGCAGTGTTAATAAATGTTGAAACAATTGTTTGAAAAATTGATTCGCCCTTCTCTTCACACACTTCAGCTTGTTGGAAAATTTCATTCCATTGCATTTTTAAATTTTCATCTTCTTTTATCGAATTAAGAGTCCTATTTTTTTGGGCTACATAGGTGTTGTTGTAATATTTAACTATGTGAGTGAATATTTGGGTGAACAATTCAAATGCTTCCCTTGTTGGGTATTTGAGCCCATTTCTGTTTTGTCGATCATTCCAGTCCCTCAGTGTTTTGTCCACATTTTCAACATTCATTTTTCTCATAACCCTTCCAATTTTATGACTTTTTGGTGATTTTGAAGGTTTGAGTAGTTTGTTTAATATTGCACCACTAACGTAATATAATGTATCACTATTTTCTTGATCACCTTTTATCACATCTGCTTCTTCTTTCAAGATCCTTTTTGCATTTAACATTAAACTGTTATACAAAGGCCAAAGAAAATGTTTCATGCCTTTTTCTTTTTCGGAGTTGCTTAATTCAAGCTGCAAAAACAGTTGAAAAATTACTTCAAATAATTGGATAATACAAATTAGTAAAACTACCTCGGTTTTTGTATTTGTTTGAATAAGTGGGATCAAACTAGACAAGAATAAAGTTTTATGCTTTTCATAAATGTTATCCTCTCTCGTTTTGGTGAATATATCTTCATAATAGCTTTTCAACTGTGTATATATTTTAGATTCTTTTGGAATAAAAGTGAGCCAAGACATGAATTTGGCTTGGTTATCGTCTCTAACTAATTTCTTTAAATCGTCCAATGATGTAATGGCTTCAGT
Source organism: Leiobunum rupestre (assembly GCF_980474605.1). NCBI lineage: Eukaryota > Metazoa > Arthropoda > Arachnida > Opiliones > Sclerosomatidae > Leiobunum > Leiobunum rupestre. The sequence continues at coordinate 24,200,084 of NC_143394.1, read as the reverse complement.
CCATGCAGTAACGAAACTGTTGTCATAGGATACAACTAAAAATATTACAAACATTAGTATCACGCGTAAATAAAAGGTTTCCAATTCCAGGGAAAACCTTACCAGATATTAACTGATTTTTTAAAGGCTCTTTCTTCTTTCTCACAGTCTTTTTCTTTCTGAAATATAAAGTAATTAAAATAAACATCTGAAAACCTCTAATAAAATTGAAGGAGCAATATCTTACTGGGAAGTCGATGCATCGTCATTTGGGACATTGATTAGGTCTGATTTTGAAATTACTGGTGCTTTTTCTTCATTTAAATCATAATTGATATTTGAATCTATAAATAAATTTTTATTAAATTAAAGATTTTAAATATTCAAATTGACATTGCCATTTGATATATCATCAAATATATGCACAGCAGAACGATTCTTAATTCCAGAAAGAACTTTTCCTTGAACTATTTCCCTTTCAATGTCACTATCTGTAGCCTCTGCTTGTTCTACAAGTTCTTTTCAATTTCAATTTCGAAAGTCGTCATCATCTTGAAAATAAATGAAACCATTATCATTTAGCAATGATTTTAAAGTTCGAGAAGTTTTGTGTATCACACTAAGCCTTGTCACTAAAATTAACTTACCAATCTCGCCATCGCTTAAATCCAAGTTTTTGCTTTTTTTCTTCTGTGGTGATATAATAATAATAATAATAATAATAATAATAATAATAATAATAATATTTATTTTGCAAAAACACAAGCATTGCTGGCAACCACAGAGGCAAAGCCTATTCGTGGTGGTTACCGGGACAAAACAAACAAGAGATAAAAAAAATTATTCGAAATGAATAGATACAAAATCAATTAAAATATTTTTAAGAATTATATAAAAACGGAGAGTGCAAGTTAAGTATTTTGATTCAGCCAATTTGCCAAAAGAAATTCAGACACTAAAGAGCGAAAATGCGGGATAAATAACTGAGCTGAGGCCTCCCTGATGTCTGTGGGCAACGTGTTCCAGGTTCTAGCACTCCGGAAGAAAATTGAGTGATCTAGGGCTAAGCATCTAGCAAACTTGATATAGTATGAAGGGCCAGATTGTCGAATACTAACAGTCATAAAGTCGCTTAGAAAGAAAGCCGTATCTCTGATCAATTTCAAAAGCGTGACCATATCAAAAACATCTCTACGAACAGATAATGGTAAAAGACGAATGTTCGCTAGTCGTTTATCGTAAGAGACATGGCCAGAGTAGTTTGGTCACGGCGACTTCAGATAAAAACGAGTAAACGATCGCTGAACACGTTCCAAGGCAGCAACGTCCTTTTTCAGATAGGAATTCCAAACAGGAGAGGCGTATTCAAGAACTGGTAAACACATTGAGCGAAATAGCGTGACGGATGCGCGGGTATGAGTCCACACAAACGACGGGCCCGATTACAAGCGTGGTTGACATGTGACGCCCATTTAAGGTCCCTCGAGATGAAGACGCCGAGGATCTTCATTTTATTAACGCGAGTAATAGCCACACCGCTGATTTTGTAGGAGATATCGTCGTTTGCGTATTTCATCTAGTGATTACCATGAAATTGCATTTCTTGATGTTGAGCGAAATGGCATTGGCAACTCCCCATTGGAAGACCCGAGAAACATTATCTTGCAAGAATATACGGTCAGCCGCAGAACGAATAGCGATCGAAATGTAACTGTCGTCGGCGTATTGGTAAAGGGAACCGTTACCAGTCAGAGCTGATGGAAGATCAGAGACAAACAAGTTGAATAGTGGTGGTCCTAGTATCGAGCCTTGAGGTACACCAGAAAGAACCTGTCGGTAAGAACTGAACTCACCGCGATAAACAACACGTTGGAAGCGATTGCTTAAGAAATCTCTAATCCACTTCAGAAGGACTCCACTGACACCGTCTCGTTTGAGTTTAAACAAAAGTCGCCTATGGCAAACTGAGTCAAATGCCTTTGACCAGTCAAATGAGACCACGTGTATGTCAGGCGGGTTACGCTCATCGAGTAACGACGACCGTTCGTGGAACGAATGAAGGAGCTGACGCGTGCACGATAGACAATGTCGAAAACCATACTGAGAGGCTGGGATAACCGAATTGTCTTCCAGGTATTTATTTAGCTTATCGTAATATATTGAACAACGTTTCGTATTTATGAAATGAAAAGTTCATTATTGTAAATATAATAAATTTAAATATACCTACATTAATAAAACCCTAAATTCGAAACCGGCCACATGGTATTTTCAAAAGAGACTACTGCTATTTTTGCATTTCCACCATACGTTTATTCCCCTCCCCCCTTGACTCACTTTGCCTTTAGTTCCGGGAAGAGAGGCTAGAGGGCACATTTAACAGTCATTAACCAACAAAATTCCGTTGCGAACCGTCCCTGTGTATACATTATTTAGTCCATGCTCCAACTAACTAACTCACTCCGTCACTCCGGACAAAACGTCCCCCGGGACTCTCCCCAAAAAGGGCTAGGTGGCGCCTCGATATTTTATTTTTTTATCGTCCTTATGGCTTAGCGCCATCTAAGGGTCTTACATCTCCCGCCTCATGAAACGCCTGCAGACCACAATATACAACACGAAATGAATACCCGCCAGCTCTTCCGAAGTGAACGCCATTGTTGCAGTTTGAAAGTGATGAGAAATCGCTGTCCATAACGACTTTAAATACTGTTTAAGTTTACTTTTTTACGCTGGTTACCTCGATTTGTTTACAAAGTACTTTTGTACCTATCACACCTTAATGTTCGCATTTCCCTGCTTTTTGGTTTTTTGCTTGTTGCAGCCTACTTCCAGGGGCTAGTAGGCCAAACTTTGAACTCTCTGGCGCTCTTTTAACTCATCGTAGGAAAATGGGAAAAAACAAGCGTACTTCTCAAGTCACCCCCTACAACTCCTAAAAATTTTGCATAAAGTTTTGTAACACCCTGTATTTGCAATAATGGTCGGAAAATATTTTATTAAAATTTGAAATTTTCCATAAAGGAACTTAAATTTATGACTAGACCTCCGTAGGTAAAAAATTTGGGCCTGGACGGAATTTGGTTATCATGACCTTGTTTTTCATCAACTTAATCCAATTCTGGGTAAGCCTTAAAAAAGTTTTAGCTAGCCACCCACCAAAGTATTCTAAGCCATTTTCTTCACATTTCTTAAAATCATTATCATCTCCCTCATAATCAATCAGCCGTATTCTGCGCGACCTAGTTTTAAGGTAAGTTGAACGTCATCTTACCTAAGAGCTTTCATTGGGCGGGACGCTATCGACCCCCTCTTGACTAAGCAACCTGATTAGCGGGGTCAGAGTGAGTCATTAGGCGAAAACTATTCGCTAGTTTTGGAGTAATTTTAAGGAAATAGTGAGCAACTTCAAAATACAGTTTGGCTGTTATTGTATGGAATAAGTTGGTAGTTTGGGGTAAAAGGTGTATTCTTTTCGTCCCAAAGCGAGCTAATAGTTTTGGTCTAAAGTGAAATGTTACGCGGTTGCCGGAAGAAATATTTAATTGCCATCTATTTGAGCATAACTCAAAGCTCATAATGAAGTGCCATCTCCAAACGTAATTTGACTTTGATTTGACAGCCATCTACAGCGTGACCTCCAAACGTAATTTGATTGCCATCTATGCAAATCATCTCGAACTTTAATATTTTCCGCCACCTGTTGTTTTTTTTTAATTTATTTTCAAATTGCGCGCCAGGTGTGAAGGCCTACGCTATATACACCAAAAACTTGTAAACTATTATTTCAACCCCCTGTTACGTAAGTCTCGAAACATTAGAAATTTCACGTGTTGCAGCAGGATTTAGAACTTACATTCAATAATGGTGCCAATATTCATCCATTTGCCATTAATTTAATGCAAAGACATCATAGGAATACAACTAAAAAAGCATGAAATACACAATTTTTAAAATTAAACAATGGTTCTTCTGTCTATTTATATATTTTGTATATAAAGCAGGTATGACATACAAATTTCTTCTTCTTTTGCTGATTTTGTTGAGCTGTGATAATAAATAAATTTTGTTTTATTTCTATTTGCTATGGGGCCTAAGACAAGAAATAAAACATACAGTCATGAAGAAATTGAAGAACTTGTATCGAAGATGGAGGATGATAGGTTTGCTGCATTGAGAAACCATAAAAGAGGAGCTCTGTCATCCGCTCAATCTAAATTATGGGATATCATCACCAACGGTGTTAATGAAGTTGGACATAACAACAGACAGCCTGAAGAAATTAGGAGAAAATGGAGCACCCTTAAAAAATAATTCAGAAAAAAGTGGCGAGAAACAGGTGGATGATCTTCATCGGATGTGCCTGAATTGACTCCCTTTCGTAGCTACGGCCACATATAAAGGGATACCAGGAAGTATCGATTCCGCTCTTCCCCAAGAGACACCAGTTCCTTCAGGAAGTAACTAGTACGAAAATAAAAAAACTAAATATACTAATTAACAATAGGTTGCCAACATTCAATTCATGCTAAGCAATACATAGTTCCAATGAAATAGATAACTACTTAGGTAGCCCAAAATGTAGGAATAAGTACCGAAATTAAAAGATATATTAAAAACATTAGGGTAAGTCATTGAAAAAGCCAACCAAAAACATAACAGATGTCAAAAAAAAACCGTGTGCATGCACACATGCGAGAAATTAATATAGAAACATTATTTAACACATACCCCCACAAAACCCATTCTTTCAATGAATAACGCGTGCAGCAATGGCTAGTATAAAATCTTTTTCCAAAAGATCTGAATACCTTATAATATTTGAATGTCTTCCACAGGAGTACCATCATCTCTGCGCAGTTTGAGGATTTCGCAACTCAGTACATATTCAAGTTGAAGTCTTTCCTTGCACACTCTGTTAAATAAGTCTTCGGCCGTTGGGATTTTGGCACTTATTTGCGATTATCTCAAAAACTATGAATGATAAAAAGTTGAAACCAATTTTATTTTTAATATTTTCTATTATCTTTCATACCTATGTCTTGATTCACGAGTAGCATTTCCATATCCACCGGAAACGCCAAATATCGTTTTTGACAACTTTTTTAATAATGATGCTACGCCCCTGAAACCTTCATTTTTGGATTCAAAAGGGTCGATTCAAATTATGAAAGTGCCCTTGTTATCCGGCTACGTCGAACGGTTGCTAAGATATGGCGTATCGAAAATTCGGGTCTCATTCGGAAAATTCTAATAGCCTAATTAATCAATATTATTAATCCGGCATATAACCACAGCGTTCCAACAACTCGTTAAATCATTATATATATGCTTACGACGAAAGTTGTTTTTTCGGAGACGCTGAATAAGGTGGAAACTGAATAACGTGCATCCTGATTTACGTGGAAAATGACAGAGACTTGAATAACGTGGAAACTAAATAGCGTGGCAACTGAATAACGTGGAAACGGAATAACGTGGAAACTGAATAGCGTGGAAACTGAATAACGTGGAAATGTTTCCCCTTGTCGTTCCTAAAAGTCGCCACTGACTGAATTTTAAAGGCGTCGTTTTCCATTTAAACAAGTTGGGCAAAATCGTACAAATTGTTTCACTTGCTGAATTATTTAGTGAAAAATGTATTATTGCTTCTTCTCTTTTCTCGAAATGATTTTTATTTGATAATTATAGGGCCTATTTAAGCATTTCACCGAAAAGACTTACGATTTTGTATAAATAAAAGGGAGGCAGATTTTTTGGTGGCAAAAGTATAAAGACGGCCCTGACTAAAGTTTTAAAACAAAAATAAATAAATTTTATAAAATAGTAAGATTTTATATAACTAAATTTTCTAAAAAAAATGTTAATTAACAAAGAAATATAAATTAAATATGATTATTATATTAATTGTCTAAGAACGAGTGACACTATCTTTAGAAAAATAAATTTTAGACTAGAAATGAAATTTATGAGTGAACTGATGGAACAATATTTATCAAAGGAAATTGCGTTATAGCCAATTAGGTTTAAAAATTCACTATACGAGGTAAAATTTATGTAGTCGCAGATTTTTTTAATGAAATTTAAAGAATTATAGTAAAGTTGGACTTGGAAAATCCATGACTTGAGCTATGGTCTGCAAGTGAGCGGGAGTGGTCAGCGAATGAGCGAAGAGATCTGCATGTGTTTGGAAAATCATTTTGCATATTACCAAAACTCAATCGCAAGATCACCTCACTGTTTTACCAAATAACTATGGTCTTTCTGTTGACAATATATAATTTTTAAAAAACAGATACTAAATTACTGAAATAAAAAAAACAGTCTCACAATCATTAAAGTAATATATTATTTTATAATTCTGATCAGGAATTTGAGAAAAGTTCGGGGTCGGAACTCGTTGTAGAAGCGGCTTATTAGACACGGAGTCGGACTCGTTCTCCATCCCTAATAATATTTTATTATATAAATCTGATCAGAATTTGAGAAAAGTTCGAGGTCGGAAGTTATAGCGTCGTGGCTGGACGGGAACGGTTGGCGGCGGTGGTGGCTGGACGGGAACAGCTGGAGGCGGCTGGACGGAAATGGCTGGCGGCTTTTCAGGCTGGACGGGAAACGTTGGCGGCGTTTCAGGCTGGACAGGAACAGTTGGCGGCGGTTGCGGCTGACCAGTCCCGTTCAGCCACGACGCTATAACTTCCGACCCCGAACTTTTCTCAAATTCCTGATCAGATTTATATAATAAAATATTATTTGGGAGGGAGAACGAGTCCGACTCCGAGTCTAATAAGCCGCGTCTACAACGAGTTCTGACACCGCCAGCGATTTCCGTCCAACCGGCACCGCCGCCAGCGATTTCCGTCCAACCGGCACCACCGCCAGCGATTTCCGTCCAGCCGCCACCGCCGCCAACCGTTCCCGTCCAGTCACGACGCTATAACTTCCAACCTCAAACTTTTCTCAAAATCCTGATCAGATTTATAAAATAAAATATTATCTGGGAGGGAGAACGAGTCCGACTCCGAGTCTAATAAGCCGCTTCACCAACGAGTTCTGACGCCGCCAGCCATTCCCGTACAGCTGCCACCGCCGCCAACCGTTCCCGTCCAGCCACGACGCTATAACTTCCAACCTCAAACTTTTCTCAAATTCCTGATCCGATTTATATAATAAAATATTATTTGGGAGGGAGAAAGAGTCAGACTCCGTGTCTAATAAGCCGCTTCTACAACGAGTTCTGACGCCGCCAGCCGCAACCACCGCCAGCTATTTCCGTCCAGCCGCCACCACCGCCAACCGTTCCCGTCCAGCCACCGCCAGCTATTTCCGTCCAGCCGCTACCACCGCCAACCGTTCCCGTCCAGCCACCGCCAGCTATTTCCGTCCAGCCGCCACCACCCCCAACCGTTCCCGTCCAGCTTGGCCATTTGTATGATTGCACAAATCCATGAGGGTGCAGTACCTTAATGAGAGATTCGTCCTGGTCTTCTCCCAGATCAAGATCAACGCCAAAGTATAATTTTGCCCCACGTATTTCCCAGGTTTGAGACTGTTTAAAATTGAAGTTCCTTTCGGGGCCTTGTCACCAACAGAAACCGTGAAGTAGTCGTTATCTCCGGAAATTCTAGAAATCAACATATGATTTAAATCCTTTGGTTTAAAGGAGTGGTGACTTCTTGTGCCTTGAACTGTTCTAGCTCCTTTAAAACGTTCTTCGAGAAAATGAGCGTGAGCCGAAATCTCCTCACTGCTGACGAAGTAAAATGTCATTACACTTATGTTCGCTTTTTCCCAGTTATAAATATCCATTGGTGTGAGTATTTAATTCGAAAGGGGATTTTGGAGGCTTGACCTTGCTGCTAGCCTCTTCACGGTACCTCCAACGCCATCACAAGGACTCTTTCCCAGGCTTGTAGCGAAAAAGTTTCATTCACCGAGAATGTCAAAGTCATTTTCGTGATGGCAGAACCGTCGCTAAAATAATGAATTTTTTGAACCTAGGAAAGCGCTTTTTTAGATAATTTATCATAACCGACTGAAAGTAAATCACAGCTACTACGTCATGCTTTAAAACTTCGCTTATTATAATAATCGAAGAGTGCTTAAAAACGTCAGCGTCTTCTTTGTAATATACCACAAACGGATGAATTGTAGTTTGGCTATTATCCCAGTGATATCCTTGTGCTGAATCTTGAATAATAAACGAATAATTTTCGGCAAAATCAAGAAGAACTACAACCACCCCTTCTCCTATAACTAATTTATTTTTCAATTCTCGCAAGTATTTAGCCTGATGTTTAGCAATGAAATGGTGCGTTACTAGTTTCTCTGTTTTGTCAGCCAAGTCATTTAAAAAATCTAAAAATGTGTTGTTCGGTCCGTCGAAACCCACCACTTGTAAGAAATGGTATCGTCAGCTTCAATGTCGTGAGCAACAAAATCAAGCATGGATTACGTAAAATTATCTCGCCCTGGACAGCTGTTACAGCTATGTCGCATGCACTCCTTCGAGTCAATTGAACACACGAACATCGCGATAATTTTCATGTAGTCAGCATAAACTTAACATTTTGATGTATGGTACAAACGCAAACAGAGTGAGTTCCTCTACTAAAAACTGTTACACTTTTTTTTGGTCGGAGTTCCTAAGATTCGTCGCTGCTATCTTCAATCATCTAGTCTTCCTCTGTGGCCAACTGTACTGAACTCTTCAAATTCCATTTCCGAAGGTATACCGACAATTGTGATAACCACAATTTAAAGTTATAAATGGCTGGCTTGGCAAATAGTTTTTAGAAGATTTTACTATTATCGTTTTAATGATTTTGTATAGTAGTAGTGTCGGGGTTTATTTTAATGAGGGTTGGGAATGATGATGCATGTAGGTTGGGATTGTCGCGGAATTGCAAGGTTTTTAGTCGCTAGCGAGCACTTAAATATCTGGGTTTAACCTTCTCTTCCGACGACTTCTATCTCGGTGCCCATGAACAGAAACTCCGTCGCAAAGCCACCACTTTGATAGGAGCTGTGAAACATAAAGGGGCTCACCGGTATAACACTTACAAAAGTAACCCGCACCCTTTGGAAGTTGGTGGAGGTTCCAACTCTATTGTAACGAGGTCATGTTTATTATGAGTGACCCGCTGCGGCTCTTAGATCCAGCACAATATTGTGACGTTCAATAAGGTTGAGGAAGATAATAAGTTTATTTATAACGAAAAGATGCGCGACTGAGTAACAAGAATAATAATAAAAGATAAACGCGACGTTCAGGTCTTGTAGCGGGGACGGAAGATTCTTGGACGAAAATAATACTTTTGCTTAGCGGCGATTTCGGCGGTTGAACCTTCTCCATCCTTCTCCGGACTTAAACCTAAAACTCCTCCTTTTAAAACCTCCTCTTACCGTCGTTTTTCCACCTCGCTCGAGCGCTCGTTCTTTAATCTCCGAAGCGCGCTGGCTTTTCACCGATCTCGAATCTTGGGAAAGGTTGTTCTCTGAATACGGAGGACCCGTCTCGGGTCTATCGTCTTCTCTACGAAAAGCTAGTTTCATTTTGGAGATGTGGACAGTTTCAGTTTGCCGATGTCCCCTGTTTTTGACTCGTTCTGTAAAATTGACTGGACCCGTTTGGCGAAGTATCTCAAAAGGACCGTGGAATTGATGAAGTAGTTTCTCTGACCGTCCTCGTTTTCGAGTCGGTTTCCTGGTTTAGACCCACTCGCCTGGGGTGAAGTTCACTTCCCGGCGATTAGCGTCGTGAAGTATGGTTTGACGATTTTGGGCTGCTGCGATGTTAGCTTGTGCTATTTCTCGGGCTTCGTCGATTGGGTAAAGTGTTTTCAGGGACTCTTCAGCGACGGGTAACGCTCGATCCATAGGCAAGAATGGGTCTCGTCCATAAACGAGGTAAAATGGCGAGGCTCTTGTTGATTCTTGGACGGCCGTGTTATAGGCAAAAGTCACTCCCGGTAAAGCGTCATCCCAATCGGAATGATCCTCGGATACATACATTTAAAGCATGTCCGCCAGTGTCTTGTTGAGCCGTTCCGTTAAACCGTTAGTTTACGGGTGGTATGATGTCGTTCGAATGTGTTTAGTTCCTATTTGCGTCAAGATGTTTTGGGTCATAGCGGCCATGAATTGGGTTCCTCAGTGGGTAAGTAGCTCTTTCGGGGTGCCGTGTCGGAAAACAACCAGTTCCACGAAGAATGCGGCGACTTCTTCGGCTGTGGCGGCTGGTACTGCCTGGGTTTCCGCCCATTTCGTGAGATAATCAGTATAGACCAAGATAAATGTGTTGTTCTGGCGAGACTTTGGAAATGGGCCTAGGAAGTCCATACCGACACGTGTGAAAGGCATCCCAGTACTGGGAATAGATTGTAGAAGACCTTGAAGTCCAGAGGTGAGCATCTTACGGCTTTGGAAAAGAGCGCAGGATTGCACATACTGTTGGACACAATGTTGAAGTTTAGGCCAGAAGTACCGTTCGGATAGGCACTTGAAGGTTCTAAAGAAACCCAGATGACACGCTGAAGGATGGTTATGTCCAGCATAAAGGACTTCAGTTTGGTATGGCTAGAAGAGGGCGCTTCCTTGCTTTGCGATATAAAATTCCATCAGTCATTGTATATTTTTTGGCTTGACGTTGCGTCGAAACAGTGTGTACTGCACTCGGGTGTGTGATATAGGTTATGATTGGACCAAAAACGGGATCTTGTTCTTGGAGCTTGATGATCTCTGGTAATTTGATTAATGCGCCAATAACATCAGGATCGTCTGTATTGGCGGTGTCCGGAGCCGGGTTCCTGATAAGTCGGCTTAGACAGTGGGCATTCGAATGACGACGGCCACTACGATGAGCTATTTCCATGTCCTGTTCTTGTTCTTGTAAAGACCAGCGAGCAAGGCGATTATGCGGGTCTTTGGGGCTGCGAGGCCAGCAGAGAGAGTGATGATCAGTGACAACCCGAACATGTCTGCCGTTGATGTAAGGACGAAATTGTCCGAGGGCCCATATCAGAGCTAAACACTCCATTTCGGTTGTACTGTAATTGATTTCTGGCGTTGATAGTGATCGGCTGGCATAGGAGATAACTCGCTCCTCACCATTACTACGCTGCGAAAGGACGGCTCCAATGCCCTTGTTACTCGCGTCAGGGTGAATTTCTGTTGGCAGCAATGGATCAAAATGTCTTAGAAATGGAGATTGGGTTAACTTTGATTTGAGCGTTTTAAAAGCTTTGTCTTGAGCTGTGCCCCATATAAATTGGGCTTTAGAACTTGTGATTTCAGTAAGTGGTCGGGCCACCTTGGCGAAGTTTTTTATGAATCGTCGGTAATAGGAGCATAGGCCAACGAAAGATTGGACTTCGGCGCGATTGGATGGCGTCAGGAATTCGTCCACTGCGCGAGTTTTGACAGGGTCCAACGTAACTCTATTTTCCGAAATAATATGGCCGATATATTTAATCTTACTCATGGCCAAACGGCATTTTTCCGCATTCAGCAATAGTCCGGCGGCGTCACTGATGCGATGTAGAACTTCAGGGAGGCGGTTTAAATGAGAGGCAAAGGTTGAAGAATAAACTATGATGTCATCGAGGTAGACCAGACAAGTGTTCCATTTAAGGCCAGCTAGTACAACATCCATAGCGCGTTGAAATGTGGCGGCAGCGTTCGAAAGACCCATTGGCAGTGCATTAAATTCAAATAGTCCGTCTGGGGTGCTAAACGCTGTCTTTTCTTTGTAGTCTTCGGCCATTGGAAGTAGCCAGTAGCCCTTGGCTAAGTCCATAGTAGAGAAAAACTTTGCACCATGTAGGCGATCGAGGGGGTCTTCCACGCGAGGGAGGGGATAGACGCCACGCTGGGTTATGGCGTTTAAGCGATGAAAGTCTATCTTGAAGACCCATCTTTTTTCGCAACGATTACGACACGAGAAGACCAAGGACTCGAAGATGAACGAATTACGTCGTCTAATAGCATTGTACCAACTTCTTCCTGAATCATTTCGCATTCGGCGAAGGATGTACAGAAAGGAGGTAAATGGACAGGAAGGTGGCCCTGTGTGTCAATCGTGTGCGCCGGTAACTTTGCACGGCGTAGCGGGTCCTTTGCTGCCTTAAAGCAGTGATCAAACTCCTGTAGAAGACTTTCAAGTTCTGTCTTTTGGTCATGTGTGATGTTGGTCGAAATTTCGGAGTTCTTACAGGAAGGCTCGGATGCTGCCTCTAGGTGGTTTATGTGACTGATAATCGTGGTACTCAGTGATAGAGGTTCAATGGTTCCCAACTTCATTCCCGGATGAATGACCTTTTCCTCCCAAGACATATTAGCGATCGGAGCGGAATCGAACGATGATGATAGAACAGAATATGGCGCCGTAAGTCCAGTTTTAGAACGTAGTTCAGAACTTGGAGTAAGTAAACCATCCCGAAATGGTGCTTTACGAGATAGTACAATGGGAACTAGCGTTTCGGTCCAAGGCTTCAGAATGACGGGTTCGGCGATTGTGATGAAGGCGACGATGGGTAGATTTTCAGGTGTGGTAGCGTCGGGATCTGTCGATGTGCTTGGAAACCGTATAGTAGGTTCGGATCCGAAATTAAGAACTAGTTTTGTATGTCGACACCAGTCAATTCCCAAAAGAATATCTGCCGGTAGGTTTGGTAGAACAATTGCCGAAATCGTGGACTTATTGCCTTGATTGATAACTTTTTCAGTTCTTCCTACCGCAAACGCTAAGTGGCCACTAGCTGATTTGATAGGGACACTGCATGGTTGAAGACAAATTCGGTGAGATTCCACAAACGAGGTGCTGATAGCTCTGATAGCCGCTTCGGGGTCAATTGATTTCGCAGTGTCGTCTAAGTAATGCGTCATTGGCCGAGGTTTATGAATTATCCTCGGCGGCCGTACCCTCTAATACGACCGCTGGTGCTCGTTTATCGGAAGTTTGGATTCATCTTCCTGAGGCTGCTGTTGATTGTCCGGGGTTACAGTATTGACCGCGTAGGAGGGGTGGTTTCGACAATGCCTAGAAACGTGGCCGATGTTATTGCAGGTCAAACAGATTGAACGACCGTCTGGGGTACGCATCTGGTCGGAGCGGCGTGGCTGCTGGGTTAGTCGATTTGCGGGTAACTGCCATTGTTGTTGGTTTTTTGACGACAGTTGCAACTCCGTTGGATGGGAAGGTAGAGATCGGTAGTTGGTAGGTATATTTTTAATCATATTAGAGGCATCAGGGTGGAAAGCAAGATAATTTGTATTTCTAGCGGCGGATCAACAACGGGCGGCTGCGTCTTTAGCTGCCAAGACCAGAACGACGGCTTCTTTCAGGTCCCCCAATAAAATTGGCTTCATTTTGTACACGTCTTCTACGAGATCAGGACGTAGGCCATTCATAAGTCTTTGGACCTTCTCTGGCATAGCGACGTCTCGACTTAGTTTGTCGCACAGGGCTAAAACGTCAGCGCAGTATACATCATAAAGTTCGTTGGTTCCTTGGCGTCGTTTAAACAATTGTTTTTCAATTGTGCCATCGTCAATGGTCTTCCCAAAAGTTGATTTCAGTTTGTTTTCAGCCCAGACCCAAGTTATTCCTTGTTTAGAAGCCGAGATATATCTCCAGTAGGAAGCGGCTGTACCTTCGAGATTGAGAGACAAATACAGAATCCAGTTGTCGGCAGGCCACCCGTTCAATGTAGCGATGGTTTTGAATCTGTACAACCATTACTTGATGTCTTCGATCGAATCACCTCGGAATGGGGAGATTTGTTGAGCCATAGTAACAAGAGGTGACGAATACGATTGCCCGGCGCCTCCACCAATGTGACGTTCAATAAGGTTGAGGAAGATAAAAAGTTTATTTATAACGAAAAGGAACACGACTGAGTAACAATTAAGAATAATAGTGAAAGATAAACGCGACGTTCAGGTCTTGTGGCGGGGACGGAAGATTCTTGGACGAAAATAATACTTTAGCGGCGATTTCGGCGTTTGAACCTTCTCCTTCCTTCTCCGGACTTAAAGTGTTGGTTGCACGAAAAATCGATAGTAATAAAAACGAATGAATGCGGGCTTGTTTTTAAGCCCAGGACGTTCTCTTTCATTTTACACTCTCTCTCACCTCGCGCTGTTCTGCCTCGTCTGGCTCAGCTCGTTTTCCCAACACACAATAGACGCGAGCATTGCGGTGAAGCCTAGGTACAAGGGGGCGCGCAGCACCTGGTATACGTTGAGTTTATAACTAGTTATTATCGGTCCTTAAATTGATAAGAAATGCCCCTATGTCAGCTGATAAGAGATAAGAATCATAAGACGCGGTGTATAAACTAGTGTTCGTACGGGGTCAAAATTAAGTCAGGGTCGGGGTTAAGCTATCCCCGAAAAAAAAACAGTTGGGGTCAGGGTTAAGCTATCCCCGAAAAAAAAATAGTTTATATCAGGTAAGGCTACCACCGAAAAAAATATTACTTACTTATTTATACGTAAAAGAACCAAATAATTTCGTGGAAGAAGGTGTAGAGAAAAAAAAATGATAAAATTAAAAATTCTATAGAGTTTATATATTTATATAATAAGCTTTTTTCCTATTCCAAAGTTCAAACTTCAAACATACATTCCCGAAAATTAACCCCGAAACATAACACCCTGGACTTAATTTTTTATCTTCGGTACCGGGGTCGGGGTCGGGGTCGGGGTCCCCGTACGAACACTAGTATAAACCCTCGCCGAGACCCTCGCTCTGGCCGGGAGTAATGGCTCACTCCTGTAATCCCAGGTGTCCGGGAGGCAGAGTTTGTGGAAGGCCGTGTGAGGACGACCACTAATCCCCCAACGGGTGGTTGTCATACTTCCGCCACGGGTGTCCCAACCCTATCCCCAAGTATCCCCCCGTTGGCGTGGCCGTAACACATATCTCGCACCTGATTAATCAAATGGACGAGCGGACTGTATTGTCACAATGGCTCATAACGAGCTTCTAAAAAAAAAACCCTCGCTCTATAACAAAGGGGGTATCAGAACCATGTGCATACATATGGATGTTGTTTCTTAAAAAAGTCTATGCGTACTAATTAATACATCATGGTGTCAGAAGATGTACACTCTGTTAAATAAGTCTTCGGCCGTTGGGATTTTGGCTATTATTTGCGATTATCTCAAAAACTATGAATGATAAAAAGTTGAAACCAATTTTATTTTTAATATTTTACTAATACCTATGTCTTGATTCACGCGTCGGATTTCCATATCCGCCGGAAACGCCAAATATCGTTTTTGACAACTTTTTAAATAATGATGCTACGCCCCTGAAACCCGCAATTTTGGATTCAAAAGGTTCGATTTATATTTAGAAAGTGCCCTTGTTATCCGGCTACGTCGAACGGTTGCTAAGATATGGCCTATCGAAAATTCGGGTCTCATTCGGAAAATTCTAATAGCCAAATTAATCAATATTATTAATCCGGCATATAACCACACCGTTCCAACAACTCGTTAAATCATTATATATATGCTTACGACGAAAGTTGTTTTTTCGGAGACGCTGAATAAGGTGGAAACTGAATAACGTGCATCCTGATTTACGTGGAAAATGACAGAGACTTGAATAACGTGGAAACTAAATAGCGTGGCAACTGAATAACGTGGAAACGGAATAACGTGGAAACTGAATAGCGTGGAAACTGAATAACGTGGAAATGTTTCCCCTTGTCGTTCTTAGCAGCCAATTGACGTAGCCGGATAACATTGGCACTTTCTAAATATGAATCGACCCTTTTGAATCCAAAAATGCGGGTTTCAGGGGCGTAACATCATTATTAAAAAAGTTGTCAAAAACGATATTTGGCGTTTCCGGCGGATATGGAAATGCTACGCGTGAATGAAGACATAGGTATGAAAGATATTAGTAAAATATTAAAAATAAAATTGGTTTTAACTTGCTATCATTCATAATTTTTGAGATATGTACGGCGTCAAGGCTTAAGTGGAAACCACATGGCAAAGTTTATTGAAATTCCAACTAAAACGTTTTGGGAACTTGTTGAAGGTATGTTTAATTATTAATTATTAATGCGACGAGCACACGTAAAATTGTTTAGGCTGGTTGTTCGAGTATCGACTCTCCCGAGACTCTCCGAATCTTTCATTGTAAGGTCTAACCTACCACAAGCCTTGACGCACTTATCACATTTGGCACGTTCCAGTTTTACACTGGGAAACTTAATTAACTTAATATTGTCTTGAATATACCGCTTATCGTTTTTGCATGCACCATAAGAGTACCGAATAGCCCGCATTATTGTTGCCTAGGGCCATAGGTTTAACCACTAAACGGCCGAGAAGTTGCAGACCACCGATAATTTATTTAGACCCCCGCTAGAAATTAAGAGGAACCCCGAGACCGAGAAAAAACAGCGGAAGAGAGCGTGAACTGTTCGCCTTTTAAAGAAGGGGGATCAAAAAAGGGGAGTTGCTGCATGTTTGTGGATTACTTTCGCGAATTTGCTCCACTTGGTGGTGTTTTGTAGCGGACACTCTGAAATCGGAGTTATAACGTTGGCATTGTAGTCCAGGTGAAAATGGTCTTAGATTGAACCCTATCGCCATGTTCAGCTGGTTATTTTTCTACTTGTTCGCCCCTTCGACCGCTTTCATAGACCATGACGTCCACTTTTAGTGGTCCGGATCACTTTGACCCTGGTACTGATAATCCTGCTGCTACCTAGAAGGCATACAAAACAACATTCAAGATTTTTGCTTTTGCTACTAAGATCTCTGCTAAACCCACGCAACTAGCTCAATTTTTGTATACTATAGGCCCTATAGGCCAGAAGATTTATAATACATTTACTATACCTTTACCTGAGGGCCAACTTGATCCCACCTTAAACCAAATATATGCGGCACTTGATAATTATTATGCACCTAATATATATATACAGGGTGTTTTTTGCTCGAAAAAAGATTTGTTTCAAAAACTATGTTCTCTAGAAAGTTGAAATTTTTACTGTACATTATACGTGCCGGAGGACACTTTCTACCAAAATTGCATCCAAAATCGAAAAATTTAAATTTTAACCGCTAGGTGCTATAAGAAAATTGTCAATGAGAAAATTGTAGAGCGTCACCGAAAACGTACAAATAGCGTTGGCGCGAAAAAGTAGACGTCTTTTTCATTGGAAAAATATGACTTGAAAAAGTGACAAGTTGGGCAAACTAAAATAACTTTTTTTGAATTCCATTGGGAGAGTAGTGTAACCAAGAACTAATTTACGCCTCTAAGAACTTTGAGGGAGGTGAATTCTCCCAACGTCTTCGACGACTTCCTAGCTTTTGAAAGGCGTGGCTAACTTTAAGCAAACTAGCGCTCGCCATCTAACGGTCATTCATGCGATTTAATTATTGGTGATTTTAAAAATGGAGGGTCTCTCTGATGGAAATGGTCGGTGCGTGAAGAAAAAGAATAAATCTAAAGATATTATTGAAAATACCGTGAGACAGCTTCGAGAAATTAAAGAACAAGATATACTAAGTCAGTTAAATGAGTTTTTAGTTGAAGAAAAGTTTCTAGATTTAAATGGTTATAAAGATATTTTGATAAGTTGGCGTGAAACGACAAGGCTTAGCTGTGATATTGATATTGTACCTGAAACGTTTTTCAATTCTATTGCTTTTTCTTTATGGCGAGAATGCATTTCACTATTTGGACAGAGTTACAACGAAAAAAAGGGTTCTGAAGTTAATAACTTAAATCTTAGGGCTTCATGGAGGGAACTGATAATAGAAGATATTGAAAAAAGCATTTATTTACACGAGAATGAGGGTGAAGTTATAGTTAACATAGGCTCAGAAATATTTGAAAGGCAGTCATTGATGAGTGATATGTGGCTACTTTCATTGGAAATAGAAAATAAGGGATTATCTATGGTAAATATATATATTTTTATCCTACTTAAATACAAACCTAATTAACTGGTTTTATTTATAATTTATAGAACAAACTGGATATATTCTCCACGTTAATCATCACAATTGCCAAGGGAGTTCTTTCTGCTCTTATATCGAGGCTTTGGACAGATAACGTAAAAAAAACCCAGCCTAAAATTGCACCTAGTCATCCTGAGTTTTCTAATGCTACTGACAATATTGTGGATTCTCGCATGTTACAGTTGGGAGGCGCTTCTTTAAAAAGAATACATTCTGTAGTGAAAAATGTGTTAAGGCTAAAGAAGTCTAATAGCCTTAATGAGGCCAGAAACCATTTGTTACTAGTTCGTTGCCTATCTATGAGTCAATCGGAAAAGAAAGAATTCCTTCCCCGCAGTCTACAGTTAAAAGACAAGGGATTTCTGTTTTTTCTGAAGAAGAATTTTGATCCATTTTTGATAATGGTCGATAAAAGAATTAAAGAAGAAATGCGAAAGGAGACCCTAAGAGAACTAGGACCAAAAATAGCTGCTGTAAGTTTATGGGCCTAAACCCCACTGATGTAATTTAATATTAATTGTTAAATCAAATTTATAGATTTTATGTCCAAGAATAAAGAAAGACAAGGAACTGGAAAAGATATTTATTAACATAGCTAAAGATTTAAGTCATGGAAATCCTTACTGCTTATCATTCTACCAAATGCTCATATCAAAAATGGTGAATGCAAGGTTCAACGATTTCCTATTTGCATCATATTCTGAAAAAGTTCCAAAGGGAGGATTTCTGCTGCGAGACAAACTGGGACTGATTGCTAAAACAAAACTAAGAGCTGCTCCTATCAAGAAGTTGAAACCTCAAAACCTAAACATTACCACAAAAGCTATTTTAAATCCTAAAACTAGTCATAATAACGTTAAGTCCAAACCTAAAACCAAAGTAGTGAAATCTTGTTCAAATATTAAAAATTCGAAAACTACCAGAAATAATGAATCTCAAAAAGTTAATCCTAGCTCAAATGTTATAAATTTAAGCCCAATATTACAAGCCAAGAAAAAAATAGTAAAAGGCCCAAAGTGTAATATAGAGGTAAAAAGCTGCTCCAAAACTCCAAATTTGACAGCCAAAAAAGTACGAAGTAGAAACCACATTTTACCACCTTCAACTTCTAAAGGGTTAAGTTTAATGTTTCCTAAAAAGTTAACTTTTCTTGACTAAATTGTAACTGTGATAATTGAATTTTATTGTGATATATGTATCCAGGAAATGCAATGTTTTCAATGCAATATTTTGTATTATCCAGGTGTAGTCAAATTTTGTGGTAAAAAGTGAAACTCATTTTATGTGAATAAAACAGTTTATGTTTTAAACTTAGTTTAATTCAATTAAAATCAAAACGTTTTAACAATTTTTAAATAAAATTGTGTTCCAATCATTTTAAAAATATAGAAACTGTTTCATAAAAAAATTTAGGAACCAATTTTTTTTTAAATTTCCTTTTTTAAAGGGTTATAGGTTTTTTTTTAACTCTCTTAAGCTGGGAATCTGCGATGGCAATATGGCACCCCCGATAATCGTCGTGAGTGAACTTTTGTCCATGAACATCAATTTTCATTATAGCATTTCTTGCAGCGTAGCTGTAGTTGGTACCTGATAGCTTTCCGGAGGTTGAATCTCTGAACTGTCCAAATAGGCTTTCTATGGCACTTCCATTTATCCTCCCCGGGATAATACAGTAGCCTGGACACTCTTTTAAATAATCTACGACAAGTTCCTTGAAACCAAATACCATTACCCGAAGCAGATCCCAAGTTTGCCACGAGAGAAAAGCCTTTTGATGGGGTGAAGTCGTTTTAATGTCCGGAAACGAATCCAAAACATCATCTAGCCAAGTGTTGAAAAAAGCAAATCCCTCTTCCATATTAGTTAAAACAGGGTGGTTTGGGGAATCCAGCCTCACACGTTGTAGAATCCCCTCTTCAAATATTTTAGAGCAATTGAGCAAATATTCTCTAGACAGCAACAGTTCCTCTCGATGCGGAAGAATTTCTCCAGTTGCTGGGTTTGCTACTTCATAGATGGCGACTAGCATTTCTTCTTGTTGCATGATTTTTGAGGGTAAAACATTAAGCCGGGTCCAGCTATCCCTTTCAACGTAACTTTTGTACAGGTTACGCACTCTCTTCGCGTCCCCATTGCTAGACCTTTTTAAATCTTCATCGTATACTTGCTTGATAGCATTACAACCAAATTCTACTCCACATAATGTAAAAGCCTTTGCTCCAAGAGGTCGAGACGAATAGAGTGCAGCTACCATGCTTTTAAGTTCGTGTGAAGGACATATGACCCAAGCCAATTTATGCAAGGGCCAGCAAGGATGTTTGAAAGAGGCCGTTATACTATGGTTCCTGCGTCCATCTTCATTTTGAGTGTATCCGAAGGATCCTTGCAATTTTAGTGTGAACTTGATCAAAGTCAAATTAGAGCTGGCTCCATCACAAACCAAAGCTCTGGTCTTAAAACCATAGCTATGGAATGAATCCAAAATATCAAGGACAATCGGGTACAGAGTTGTGTATTTTATTGGTCCATTTGATGGGTAATAAGGCCCTATAACATCAAATTTGTAGGAAATATCCCGCCAAAGAAACTGCAATATATAATCAGAAGGAGCCGGGTTTTCGTTTTCTACCATGTTATACATGTCAACAAGAGATCTACATTCTTCAGGACGTAAGGCCAATCCAGTTAATTCATTACTCTTAGAATTCCAAACCACTTTTGATATGCAATGTACTTCATCAAAAATGAGAATACCTTCGCCTAGTGGTTTTAGGAGGCCTTTCTTGACTTGTTCAACTTGAATTTCTTCAAAGCGGTGTTTTTGGTCTTCTAAGTAGTCGTATCTTATTCCAGGTCTTTGGAGTCTAGCCCTTGTTAAGTCTTTAAGGGAATCTTCGCAGGGAAGTTGCAAAATATGGAAACCTTTTAATGCTCGATAAGCGGAAGGGCTTCTGAGGTACACTGCTAGAGCGAGACGATATGTTATCATTGACCACACGTTGCCACTTTTTCCAGTTTCTATATAAAATTATAATGAAATGAAGGATATTTTACCTATCTACTATTTGTTTTGAAAATATTTCACTCACCATTTTTTTGCTGATCTTTAAAAAATTGGCTAGCTTGATCCCTGTGTATTTTATTTCGGTCTTCAGCCCAAACACTTCTTAATCGCTTAGAAACTGTTGGGTTATTACACACATCAATAGCTTCATTTAGTTCATTGCTAAAGTTCTTATCAATGGTTTGAATAATTTCAGTCAGTTCAGCATTTTGCGCTGTATTAAGTGGGACTTTTTGGTCATTCAACTTCGCTTCGAGCTGTTTATTTATCATTTTCAGCCAATTTCTTTGATTTCTCACATTTGACAACCTTTTTTTGTAACTTCGGGGTGTGAGGTTAGCAAGTGTTATTTTGGACGAAACGTCCACTTTTGGTTTCTTACATGGTGCAGAGTCAATCACTGCCTTCCGTTTCAAGTAGCTTCGTCGATTATTAATCCAATTCTGGCACTCTTTGCATTTTGTGGTGGTTTTTAGTTGACTGGACTCTACAAACGAACAACTTTGGGATTCATATCTCAAATAAGGAGATGTTTTAGTAACTAGGGTTGTGCTGTTAATATTTTGTTCCGAATTAAAGTACATTTCATCAGGTGAAATGCCTTCACACAACCGATAGTTTCCTTTAGCAGAGACATAATTTAAAAGTGAAAGAAGTTCTTCTGAAACTTGAAACGCAACATTGTTCCACTCAATTGTACATGGGATGAAAGCCTTTTCTACACCAAATACTTGAAAACTTGCCCGTAGGCTAGAGCCGCAAATCACAATTCGAAAGGGGTTCAAAATTATATTTTGTTCACCCCGCTCTACACTTCGGTCTGGTTCTCCAAATGAAAGATCACAGTAGTTGTGCTCCCTTAAAACTAGCTGTCTTGCAAATGAATCTAAAAGAAAGTAAAGTGAGATGATATGTATTTTGCCTGGTTTACTCTGGTAACGAAATTAATGTGAAGATTTATTACCTTGATTTCTAATCCCAGACGCGTTATGCCTTGGTTCTGGAACCCGAGGAAAATAGCACTGGCCATTTCTAACAATTACGAGAGAAAAACTATCTGTCGTACTATCATTTAAAAACAAATAAGCACCTAAATCTTCAAAACCACAACGCTGAATTTCATTTTTAATGATTAATTCCACTAAACTGGGAGTTAAGTCAAGTTCCTGACAAGTCGAATCTTCCATTTCACGCGCCATTTCTTTCCGAATAATTTAATTTTAATTTTATTAACGAGATGGCGCGCTATACTCGTTTTGGGGGCGGAACCAATAAGGAAGCAGACGACGGTTCATGTATAAAGTCGTCGAGGATGCTAGCACACGCCAAAGCTACGGCTCAAAGTTCTTAGAGGCGTAAATTAGTTCTTGGTGTAACTTTATGAAAGTCAGAAATTTGTTAATCTGGTGTTTAATGCAATAAACACCGCTGAAAAATCGAGGACACAATGGCGAAGAAGGTATAACACGATTTAATTTCGTAGGATGAAAAATGTGAATTTTTTGAAAAAACAAAGAGACATTTTATTTATCTACTTACAAACAAAATTTATAAGTACGTTTCGAAAATACCACCTTCGGCTGCGGTGCAGGCTTGGGCGCGAACAATCATATTGTAGAAGGAGGCTTCAATCATTTCCGGGGTTACTTCCCGGAAAGCGCTTACAATTCGTTGACGCAGCTCTTCAAGGGTCTCAACCGGAGTAACGTACACCTTGTCCTTGACGAAGCCCCAAAGAAAGATATCCAACGGAGTCAGATTAAGCGACCTTGCTGGCCAGTGTACGGGACCGTTTCTCCCTATCCATCCTTGTGGAAATTCGTTGTTCGTCAAGTTGTTGTTCTAGCTCATTTCTCAAGAAATCTAAATAACTCTGGCCATTTAGATTTTGCGGTAAGAATACTGGACCAATTAACCGGTTTCCAACCAGACCAATCCAAACATTCAAGCGCCTAAATTGAAATTGCATTAAACACCAGATTAACAAATTTCTGACTTTCATAAAGTTACACTACTCTCACAATGGAATTCAAAAAAAGTTATTTTAGCTTGCCCAACTTGGCACTTTTTCAAGTCAAATTTTGTCAGTGAAAAATACGTCTATTTTTTTCGCGTCAACGCTACTTGTACGTTTTCGGTGACGCTCTACAATTTTCTTATTGACAGAATCAGCCGTTTGATAATTTTATGACGGATATACGCGCACAAACACAGAAATGTGGTCATAAAAAACTCCCTGACTCTCTCATACGTTATCTAATCGTGTCTGGCATTTATAAATCGGACCTCCAGAAGGCCCTTTTCTCTAAACAAAACCTAACCCTGGCTCAAGAAATCTAACTGTGCTAAGTTTAGGAGACATCAACAAATCACTCTGCACTCATGTTTTCCGCTCCTTCTGCCGAAGTGGATGCGCTAATGCACCAATTTAATCCGTTACGCCTACGTTCACTTAATCAACCTCCTCCGATGCGCTCACGTTTTCCATCGACGTTCCTGAGTCAGATACCTTCTTCTTCTTCACAGCAGGCTTCTTCTCAGCGTATCTCTCATACTGAACTTGTACCTTCGCCCTGAAGGCCTATCGGCTGAAGAACCACGTATCGATTTAACTTATTAAATAAATATATTTTAGTTTCCCCCAACGTTGTTGGTATTTTTTACCTCTTCAACCGTGTTCATAGTTACCTTTAGACCAACGGTTGTTCTCGTTTTATTGCATTCTCATACAAAGACACGCCCTCGATCGACTCGTCATTTACCAGACCGTCCCTTCTCCCAGCACAGCAACCTACTTGTACCAATTGCAGTCTACACCATAATTACACTGCCTCTTGCCCGGCGGTAAACTCAATCTCTCTGAATTGTTCTTGACGAGGTAACTGGGCTGCACTCTGCCGGTCTCGACCTTCCAATGCCCTCGCTGTTGTTTATACTGAAGCATACTTTCTAGAGCTCAACCATTCCCTGGAAGATAGCTCCATCCCACAGCTGAAGACTCATCCGTACCGTTACCCTCAGCATGAGGATCCTATTTGCTATTACTCCATGTTTGACCAGCAGGATAAGATGAATAATGATTGTCATGAAAATTGAAAAGACTAATTTTGCAAAATAGATATGAGGAGCTTAAACTATCTACCCAAATTCTTATATATCCAGTATTTTCTTAGAGTCAATCAATGTAGAATGCATCACATTAGTTGAAAGTTATAGGAAGTAAATTAGCCTGATATTAACACTTCAAGAAAGTGGAGTAATGGGAAAATTATAGTAAATTATTTCACATTATCTAATTTTTAATTATATGCTTTTTTTATAATTTCCAACACTAACCTGTGAAATGATATATTTATGTTTGAGTAATTACTCTTACAAGATTTAATAACACAGTTTTGAACCATCGCTCAACTTTTAATCATAGAAATAGAAATGAGACTAGAAGCATTGCGCTTTCCGCTATGGACTGCTAATCCCAAGGGAAACGGGCAAGCTAGAAGGCTGTTATTAAGAGGGAATATGGCTATTTGTGCCATCTGACAAGCGCATTAAACATTGTCGCCATGGTAAACACGGAAAATTTGAAGGCGGCGAGCCACGGCACATCGCATCGTGCGCAGTGACGTTACAAATTTGTGTTAGCGTTTTTCACATCGTAACCGCGTAATATTAACAAATTGGCAAGCTTGCTAAATTATACCTCTCCTCGGAAGAATTTGCCCTTGGGTGTATTAACTACTGGACACGGTACTCAATGATATTTCGCCATCAAAAGTGTCCCCCAAAAAAATGTTAACCCGGTGCTATCCCAACCAGTAGATTATTTTTTATTTTAAATATAAATATTACAAATGTTATTGCATTAAACAAATTTCCATTATCAATAGAACAAAAAACCAACTTTAGACCCAAAACGTTATTAAATTACCAACGCAACAAAATGAGAAATAGAAAATACAAAATTTAAAATTATTATAACGCTCACGAAACTTAAAATATACGTGCAAGTAACTATTTTATAGAGAAAAACCAACCCATTGTATTATAGGTCTTAAACAATCAAATTTATATGGACAAACAAAAGTTAAAGCGAAAACCAAAACTATAAGTGAAAGCACTAATAAAAAAACTGCGTGGGCTCATGACGACAACCCAACGAAGCCGATAAAAATCAATGCAAATAAAAAATCATAGACATGAATTATCCCCCACATTATAAACAAACAAGAAAAATAAACAATAGAAAAATATATAATAAGTTAATTAAAATACTTAGGAATCAAGAAAAGGTCAATCTAAATACCCACAGAAACAAACATTGTATTAACAGAAATATGCAATAAAAAATATATAATAATAACCCAATCAAACAACAAGGTAATTCAAATACTTAGAAATCCAGAAAATGTCAATCCATATACCCACGGTATATGGATTGCGAATTTACTCAAGATTACAAAATGGAAATTACAAAACTAATTTTTTATTTTTTTTAATAATAATCAGCTAGGCTAATACGCAAGGCACCACCTTAGGCCTAAGTCATCAAGCGACTTTTGAAGCCCTTAATTCAGGTGGCCGGGTTACAATGCGTAGAAGGGTGGTGGCAAGCCCTGCAAACAGCTCCCTACACTAACTATTACCGTTAACCTCGACAAGTTTTTATGGAAGGGGAAACCGAAAAGCTCGGGGGAAAACCCCTTAATAATAAATGTCTAAAATATTACATTTATCTTCCCATTTTTTAGCTCTGACATAAGATAACTACTTTGACTCGACTGTAGCGGAAACATTTGTCAAAAGTCAGGTGGTGGTTAAAGAGCTAGTCAGGCATTGAATGATTGATAGAAGAACTTAAGGGTAGAAAGAATAACTAGTTCCTTATTTCGGCAAATTTTACTCTGCAAAGAAAAGAAATTTCCAACCTCGCTAGTTGACACTATTTTAAATCCCATGAAAATGAATAGGTAAGTTAACATTAATTTAAATGTTTTTATAAAGATTGAAATATATTTCCTATTCTAGATATGCAAAATAACTTTACGCAATATTGAGGGGAAGAGAGTTATAGCTAATAGCTCTTAAATATTATGTAGATACCTACAAATTAATGGTAAAAGAAAATGGCTTGACTTTGATGGAAGATCATTAATTTATGTTAGTAGAATTGTTCAATTGGACCGAAAATCAAATTATTACTTTCAAGTGCTAAGAGAAAGGGGGTGTAAAAATTTTTAAATGTACAGACTTTGTGATATATACCGAAGCACCTAATGATCACATTTTTCGGGAAAGAATAACTTATGATAACAAATTTTGGGAAACGCTTAATTGCCAAAGCTGACATACGTTTAGCCAAACCAATACTGCATAAAACTGGTCAATATGTTCGCCTTTCAGCTTTGGCTTTCAGATAACTTAAAAGTAATGAAAATAAAATTACTATTTTGAAATAATTATACTAGAATTTTATGAATAATTACCTAAAAAGCAACATGAAAACAACATATGTAGGCAAACCCGTGAAGAATCTTGTCATTTCATTATTTCCTGCAATTTAATCCACTCTCCCTGTCATCTTTTTTATGGTTTCCTTCAGAGATTTAATTTCACTCTATAAACGTTTATTTTCAACTTCCAAGTCGATGTAATCAGTTTGCGTCCCAGCCGAAACCAGATGTTTGTAGTTTATATGTTCTCCTTTATGCATAAGAAAAATTGATACGAGTTATATAAATTGTTGGTTATTGAAACATACTATTTTCATTATAATTTGGTTCAAGGTTGCTCAGCAAATCATGTGTTTCCATTGTAACAGAAGCGTTAATGGCAGTTAATGGATCTAAAATGGGAGGCAGTTTCTTCCAAACTAATACTTCCTGGTGAATAATCATAAAATTTTAAAGGTGTTTTCAATCTTTTAACTTGAACTAGGTCGTTGATGAAACCCGCATACTCTACTTCCTAATGGCAAACAAGAGCCAGGCTTAATGTTAAAATAAGCATTCCGCAATTTTTACGGCTAATTTGTAAACCTACCTGTCTTTTATCTCTTTCAACTGAACGTTGTTTCCTTTTTACGATGTTAGTAGCTTTTGTTTCCGAAAGGGGCTTACAGTTTGTTGGTAGTTTTAATATCGGCACCCAGTCTGGGTTATTTGGTTCCCATCCAGGGTAGCCCGATACAAAATGAACGCTGCATATACGCGTACCCTCTGTCAGTTTAAAATCCCTACGATTAATTATTTTCATCCAAAGATGCTTTATTTTCTTTGGAAATCCATGAAACTTAATAGCAGTCGTCGTAATTTTACTTTTACCACCAACAACACAAAATACAACCATTTTAAATTAATTATTGAAATAGTACCGTATAGCTTCTACATTAAATAAAATTACAAACATTTTAAAACGGCGGAATTTGATACAAAAGTCGGTCTGCGCAGAATCAGTTTATATCCCCTTTTACCCCCATACTACGGTCGAAATTGCTTATTCGTAACAGAAAATTATAATACACCCAATGACCAAAAGAGGGCGCTTTTGGAAAAAACCTTTTCCCCAATTCTAAGAAACTGCATACGCAGCGATTACACTTTGCTCCGAATATGCGAACGCGTTCGCAGCCCAGACATACAGACCGACACACACACAGACCCACCTACCCACCGACAGACACGGTGATTGTAATATCCCTCCTAGGGGACTATGTCCCCTCGGAATTGTAAAATATTGCGGTTTTTTGCACTGTAAAAACCGATTTCGGCCAGAAATAAAATGCTCATTTCATAAGTATGTAATATTATAGAAATTATTTTATACTAATCCTGGAATATAAGTGTTTTTTATTTTCAGAGAACTTCAAGATCATATTTTTGACGAGTTTAATTATTAAATTAATTATGTTATATGCCAATATTCACCTGAACAAAATGTCCAAAGAAAAAAACCTGGAAAAGAAAGGGAAAACAATTAGACATAAGCTTTCTAAGCTTATTTTATTTTAAATCCAGTAAATTTAAAACGTTTATAAAAGTGGGTTACCTGTAATTTACGGTAATAATGTTACTGTAGATTCTTGTGAACGTAATGGTTTTCATAGTTGTTTAAATAACTTATTTAATGTCGTTGAAATAATAAATCAGTCTTTTCTAGAGCTCTACAATGTCGAAAACCGACCGAAGAACATAATTTTTTACTAGATGGCGCGGATGTGCACGGTTCCACTTTAATGGTGGTCTTTTAGCAGGTATATCTCCCCCAAATCCGATCGTGGTTCTAGTCTCATTTATATTTGTATAGTTTCAATAAAAATGCTTTTTTTGGATAGTTTTTAGTTAGACGCGGTAGAGATGGCGTTACTGTCGTACGCCAACCAACCAAAAGTACAGACGAAAGATACCGTTCTAATGTTTTAAAAATTGTTCTAGTTATTTTTCCGATTTCTATGGTATAACGTTCTTATGATGACACTAACAAGGAGACATCCCGAAGTGTAACCCACCGATTTTGATCAAACTCGGGGGATTGGTAGACCATGTAACTTGAAAAATCCTAAAGGGAATTTATTCAAAGGGCAACCGTTTTGCCATGGCAACGAAAAATGTAGAGAAACCCTAGCCGATTTCAGCTTTAGACCTCCAATACTATCCACTGCTCTCGTCTACCTTGGCTTCGCCGATGATCTAAACATCTTTATATCTGAGAATGAAGGCTTTACCATTCTTAAGAATGAGATCTCACGTTACTGCAACGTCAGTAATGCGCGTTTTAACATGCAAAAGAGCAACGGATTATGGCTGGGAGGTTGGTTTAATAGAACCGACACACCGTTAGATCTCATTTGGTCCAATGAAAAATTAAAAATCTTAGGAATTGTATTTGCACCATTTAAAAATTGGCAAGAAAATATAATCTTAACTTTCCTCGATAACCTAAAAACCAACTTAATGGCGAAATCAAACATCGTTGAGAATCTTTCCTATAAGAGTAGAGCACTTCTATGCAATAATGAACTTTCGAAATTATGGTACTTCCTACCATGTATCTTTCTTCCACATTCTTTCGAAACTAAAATAATTTCAACCTGTAGCAAATTTATATGGAATGATAAAAAACATTGGCTGCCCTTAAACGTAATTTGCCAACCGAGCAAAAACGGTGGAATCGGACTATCAGACTTACCAGCCCAAAAACACAAATTTCACCTTCAAACAATAAAACGTATCCTTTCTACTCAGTACCAAGCCGAAACCGAATTATTCATGTACAACGTAAAACAAAGCAACCCCCATCGCTACGACATTGAAGCCCTACTTTATA
Source organism: Leiobunum rupestre (assembly GCF_980474605.1). Taxonomy (NCBI): domain Eukaryota; kingdom Metazoa; phylum Arthropoda; class Arachnida; order Opiliones; family Sclerosomatidae; genus Leiobunum; species Leiobunum rupestre. The sequence continues at coordinate 24,170,719 of NC_143394.1, read as the reverse complement.
AAATGCCTCTCAACAAAACAAACACTCAAAAATTCTATTGCTCTATCTTAAATACCTGGAGAACCCTTGGACCAATCACGCGACCCCCAAACACCTTCGATGAAATACTAAAAGAACCGCTCTTCAATAACCCATATATTGAGATAAACCTCGGTATAAGCTGGTCAGAAGCAAACATACGCCATGTATCAGACATTATAAACCACTCTGAACGACGCATAAAATCTGCTGAAGAGATATTTCCTAACACCTCACATAAGACCAGAAGCGCCAATGCGCAGCTAGTTACTATAGCCGCACAGCTAAACCGCCTCTGTCCCTCTATCAACACTAAGCTCAGAACCCAAATTCTCTCAAATCAAAAAATAAATATTCACAATCGTATTTTTCACGAAAAAACAGACCACACACTTATCCCATTTCTCACTACCTCAAAATCCCAAATTTCTAAATCATGTTCAAAAAATTCCCCAACCTTTGACAAAATCCCCAAGATAGTACATATCGAAGAATCAGATTCTATAAATTGGTTTATAAGCTGGCTCAATACCTTTAACTCGCAGGAAAACAATCTAATTTATAGACTTTTCTTTGGAAAAGTCATTACCCCAAACTCGGCCTCCCATTTCTTTACTGACTTCTTAAAACATTGTCCACTTTGCGAAGATTGCGTAGCAGACTTCGAACATATTTACTTCAAATGTAAAACAACTATAAAATTTCTCAACTACATTGAAACAATAATACGAAAATTTGATACTAGCTTCTATCTAAATGAAAAAAATTACTGGCTTTTATACAACCGAAAAGACGATAAATTTATCATTAAATGCCTAATTCTAACCACCGCAAAACTCACAATCTACTCCCTCTCTCTATGTAATGAAACACTAGCTAACCCAATTCACTCACTTAAAAATAGATACAAAAACAAAATCGATCACTTTGCCATATCGGAACTATACAAAAAGAACCTTAATCTAAAAAATGTTTTTCACGAACTAAACCGTCTAGGATACGATGAAATTGATCCTGGATAAGGATCAACTCAGACAACCTAAAAATCGCTTCATTAACCTTTCTAAATTAAATAAGTCTCTCAATCAAAATATTTTAATCCTTTATTAAGTATGTAGTATAAGAATCTTAGACGTGGAATATTAACTTGAAATGTGTAAAAATATTAACTTAAAAGATGTAAAACAATTTAAACTTTAAACTTAGAAAATGTAAAACTTTAAACTTAAAATATGTAAAACTTAAATCTTAAAATATGTAAAAATGTAATCTTCAAAAATGTAAAACTTTGAATTTGTAAAGTGTAAAAATTTTACTTAAAAAGTGTAAAACTTTAAATTTTAAACTTTAAATTTGAAAAGTGTAAAACTTTAAACTCAAAATATGTAAATCTTGAATTTTAAAATGAGTAAATATTGAACCTCAGTGTGTTAACATTTAATATGTGAATAACGAAATTGTAAACTCAATATGAAAAACTACAAACCTTGAATATGTTTAGGTTTATAATTTAATAATACGAACTGTAAATATGCACCTCTCCAACACTCAATAAATGTAAAGCCCCCAAATTGAAATAAAAGACGTCATAACCTGAAAAAAAAAGAAAAAAAATAATAATAATAATAATAATAATAATAATAATAATAATAATAATAATAATAATAATAATAAAAATCGCTTCATTAACCTTTCTAAATTAAATAAGTCTCTCAATCAAAATATTTTAATCCTTTATTAAGTATGTAGTATAAGAATCTTAGACGTGGAATATTAACTTGAAATGTGTAAAAATATTAACTTAAAAGATGTAAAACAATTTAAACTTTAAACTTAGAAAATGTAAAACTTTAAACTTAAAATATGTAAAACTTAAATCTTAAAATATGTAAAAATGTAATCTTCAAAAATGTAAAACTTTGAATTTGTAAAGTGTAAAAATTTTACTTAAAAAGTGTAAAACTTTAAATTTTAAACTTTAAATTTGAAAAGTGTAAAACTTTAAACTCAAAATATGTAAATCTTGAATTTTAAAATGAGTAAATATTGAACCTCAGTGTGTTAACATTTAATATGTGAATAACGAAATTGTAAACTCAATATGAAAAACTACAAACCTTGAATATGTTTAGGTTTATAATTTAATAATACGAACTGTAAATATGCACCTCTCCAACACTCAATAAATGTAAAGCCCCCAAATTGAAATAAAAGACGTCATAACCTGAAAAAAAAAGAAAAAAAATAATAATAATAATAATAATAATAATAATAATAATAATAATAATAATAAAAATCGCTTCATTAACCTTTCTAAATTAAATAAGTCTCTCAATCAAAATATTTTAATCCTTTATTAAGTATGTAGTATAAGAATCTTAGACGTGGAATATTAACTTGAAATGTGTAAAAATATTAACTTAAAAGATGTAAAACAATTTAAAACAATTTAAACTTTAAACTTAGAAAATGTAAAACTTTAAACTTAAAATATGTAAAACTTTAATCTTAAAATATGTAAAAATGTAATCTTCAAAAATGTAAAACTTTGAATTTGTAAAGTGTAAAAATTTTACTTAAAAAGTGTAAAACTTTAAATTTTAAACTTTAAATTTGAAAAGTGTAAAACTTTAAACTCAAAATATGTGAATCTTGAATTTTAAAATGAGTAAATATTGAACCTCAGTGTGTTAACATTTAATATGTGAATAACGAAATTGTAAACTCAATATGAAAAACTACAAACCTTGAATATGTTTAGGTTTATAATTTAATAATACGAACTGTAAATATGCACCTCTCCAACACTCAATAAATGTAAAGCCCCCAAATTGAAATAAAAGACGTCATAACCTGGAAAAAAAAAAAATAATAATAATAATAATAATAATAATAATAATAATAATAATAATAATAATAATAATAATAATAATAATAATAACAATAATAATAATAATAATAATAATAATAATAATAATAATAATAATAATAATAATAATAATAATAATAATAATAATAATTTAAAATTTTTCTAATTTTGATCTATTATATTCCAAATTTGGAAAATAATTTAAAAAAAAGCAATTTATCTTTATAAATAAATTTCCATCAATTCGTATCAATTTTGATCGTTTTGGATCGAAACTATTGATTTTGATCATTTTTTTTCAGTGTTATTAACATTTTTCAATTTTGAAAAAAAATATTTGAAACAATTTTGAGATTTTTGGTCGAATTTAGTTCATTTTTATATAATTTTTACGAAACTTTAAAATCGGGCTAATTTAGATCTATTATTTTCAAATTTTTGTCAAGTTTGATCAAATTGACCAAAATAAATACTTTGTTTTTCAAAAAATCGTAATTTATCTATACATTTTTCCAATTTCACACAACTTATAAACTTCCGTCAATTCTTACGAATTTTGATCGAAACTACTGTTTTTGATCAATAATTTTTTCAATTTTAAATATTTTTTCAAATTTTGTATTATTTAATTTTTTGCTCACATTTTTTCCAATTTAAGCCATATCGGTTCATTTTCACCCATTTGGTTCAAATTGATCAAAATGTGATAAATTTTGGTATTTTAAAATTTTGCACAGGGGGGGGGGGCCTTGGAATGGATTTAAATCTCATGTTATTTTCAATAGGAAAATTTCTATTTTATGTTGTCAAAAACATTTTTCGTTGCCATGGCAAAACCGTTGCTCATTGAATAAATTCCCTTTAGGATTTTTCAAGTTACTTGAAGGTCTACCAATCCCCCGAGTTTGAACAAAATCGGTGTCGGGAAAGCCACCTTTAAACGTCATTAGATAGTGATAACAGTCTATTACGCTTTTCAAATTTTTCGATTTTATTAAATTTCTGGCTATTTTAATTTGACCTTTCCATGAATCTAGGTCGAAATTAAAGCGAGAGTATATTTAGCTATGATAAAATTTTCCGAGTCGGGGTCAGACGCAGTTATTCCTTTAATTAGGCTATATTTTCTAAAAATCGGTTTTTCATTTCTGATATCAATTTATCGATTATTTGGTAGTAAGTTGATTGGAACCAATGCATCCTCCATTGAGTCCAATTAATCCCCGGTTGGGATGGTGGAATACCAATTGGTACCAATATATCCTTCAGAAAAAACAATATACACCAATTAGTTTCAAATTGTAGCCAATGGGTCTCTCATTTGGCTCAATTGGAATATGATGACTCTAATTGGAGATTAATTGGAAATACAATACCCAACTTGGAAAAATAATCCCAATTGGAACTAATGCATCCTCCACTCAGTGAAAGTTTGTTTGTAAACCAAATGGGTTCTAATGGTTTCAATTGGAACTCAATGGGCTCCGACTGCGACTGGGTTTTCTTTAGAGTACCATTTGGAAACCAAATGGGCTCTAATCATTGATTTAAATCACCTATTATATTTCAATGTAATTTTAAATGTCAATTTAGTGAAAATTTTAGCTACAGCCCTGGGTTAGTGATGGCCCACTGCCATACTTTTTCAGACATAATTACTGTCAGTAAAATTAGTTTATCAAACAAATACCCAACTTGTTTTTTTTTCTATTAAAGTCTCCTCAGATTTGCTTTATCATCCAACTAAACTGACTGTAATAAAATTAGATAAAATTTATCTTTAATATTTCCTTGCAAATTCACCCGTCTTAAAGGTAAATGCAAACAATAACCAATCGAATGCTCTCCCTAATTACATTTCTTGTATTGTCACAGTCATATTCATTAACGTAAACTGTAAAAATATTATCTTATTGGCAAAGTGTTACTGAATTCATTAACTACTGAATTATGATAATATCATTACAATTGTGGTAAATTCATTACACTCGACAAGTGTACAAATAGCGTAAATGTGTTGATATAAAACCAATTTGAACCACTGTAAAAATGCAATTGAAACTGTTATCCACCTCCATTTGAAACCACTATCGACCTCCATTTGGAACCACTATAAGCCTCCAATTGGAACCACTATAAACCTCCAATTGGAACCACTAGAAACCTCTACACTATAATTGGAAAATCTAAATATCCCTTTTAAAAAAAACAAAACCAATTGGAAAAAAAAATTCTGTAATTGGAAAAATGAAATATCCCATTTAGAACCAATAAGCAAAACCAATAAACTCTACAATTGGAAATCAAAATATCCCATTTAAATACAATAAACAAAACCAATTGGAAAAAAATACATTCTACAATTGGAAAAACAAAATATCCCATTTAGAACCAATAACAAACCAATTTAATCCATCAACAATACCAATGTGGAAACAAATGGGAATGGTCCAAAAATACAAGTGGAACCAACTAATCGTTACTAATGTGTAAAAAACAATTGGTTTCTATTGATTTTTTGTAAGGGTACCCTCGACACTCGCCAGCTTCTTCAGGCTTACCATTTTCTACCAAGTTCTCCAATGCTAATAGAACAGAATCAAATCTAATTCTGAAGTAATGAAGACCTTTTTTTGCTCCACCACCTAGTGTCGCAGCTTTGCGGCATTTTAAGAACTATTTCGTAGCCCAGCTCTTTTTCAGAATTATCAAAAGTCGGAGTAATTCCCTAACCGCGACTTTATTGGAGCAGCATTCAACCACAACTAAATTTAAACTATGGGCATAGCAATGGACGTACAGACAATTTCCACCTACTGCCTTCTCTATTTGAATACTCACCCCTTTTACATGCCCACTCATTACACTGGCCCAATCATAAGTCTGAGCAACGCAATTTTCAATTTTCAGTCCATTCTCCGTCAAAAAGGTAATTATAGCCCAGCTGATGCTTTCAGAGTCGAACTTATGCAAATCTGTGTATGCTAAAAATCGCTCTACTACGCCAATTTCCTTTCTAGTATACCTAATGCAAACACTCAGCTGTTCTACCACGGACTGTAAATTTTAGAGGACCGGTATTCCCGAGGTATTTTACGCCCCGTTCACCGATCAGGCTGAAGGAAGTCGCTCAAGGTCATTAACTAAAGCGCTTGTCTTTCGGTCGGCCAGATTTCCAGATAACATGCGTGGGGGGGTCTAGCTCTATGCCTGGTACAAATGACCTTGACGGTGCGACACCTTTTAAAAACATAATAATAACTATTTAAATTTGTAATGTTGAATTTAATTAAAATGATTAGGAGAAGATAAAGTTAAAAATCATATCGTTGTCTAGGGGATCAATTTGGAATATAATTAAATAATAAGGGTCAGCATTAAAAGAGAAACAAATAGACGGAACTGGCAATGGTTAATCATTTATTGGGCACTACTATAACCTTAACAGCAATACAATATTATTAAATCTAACAATACGTAAGCTAACTTACAACTAAAAATTAAACAAAACAATAAAAGCTACGCGGAGAGTATACAATATTTAAAGCGTTTGGCTGGTTCCCCATTTTAAAAATAAATTGTCTTACGGTACCACATTCACACAGATCCAACGCTGGCTTTGGCTTTACGATGTTTGGGCCGGACGGCAGCTACGGCACGGCGGCTGGTCAGTTGACCTAGTAGCGCGTATTGTTTTGTGACCCGCGTTTGGATATTTCTCAGCTCGCGAAAAACTTCACCACGAAGGTGCACCACTATGAGCTTGATATTCTAAAGCGTTAGCATCTCTGGTTTCAGGCACTGTTCTTTTTTTGAACTAAGGGGAGCTACCCCTTTTTATAGGCTCGACAGAGGCGTCCCGTAAGTTCTTGGAAAACCCAAAAGACGTCAGGGCCAAACCCGGAATGTTTCGGAAGATGCGCGTCGCAAATTTCCGAAAGTGATTTCCGGTGTTTTTGGGGAACCAGCGCTTAGGGGAAAACCAGCCATTGAATTTTCTTTTTCCCGACACGTTCGTTTTTATACAAAGGAATATATATAGAAAATTAAGCCTAACACTGATGTATAACGATTTACCAAAATTTAAAATATTTAAAGGGGATTATTAAATTTATGAATTAATTAATTATTTGTTACAAACTCCCCCACGCGAAGTTTCGAGCGTCCGCGCGAGACTAGTACAAGTACCAAAACAATAGATATACATATATTTGAGATGCCATTGCCAAAAAAAAATTAATCATGATATAAAAGGTTACATTTGAACATTGGATAATAGAAAATAACATGGGCAACACAAGTTAATATACAAGAGGATCCTCAAATTGAAAATATATACAATATATACATTGGCCAAAGAAAAGAAAAAAAAACACACAATTGGACGTCGATATTGACATAATGAGAAGTTGTTTAACACAACGAAATTCAAATTTATGTTGAAATTAAAAAGAAACTGCATAAATTGTTTGGTAAACACAATAATATTTAACTGGGGGCACTAAGGGGGTTAATGACCCGCTTAGTGACCTGATCCCGTGGACGTAACCGTGTGCGCATTGGTTGTTCACCGTTGTTAGGCGCATGGTCATCGTTTAAAGGGACATGATGATTGTTGTTGCTATTCGCAACCGTATTTACGGGCCTATTGAGTTCATACTCACGCTCATAATACAATTTCAATTGGTCCACATGAAAAGTACCCTTCAGGGGGCGTTTAGAGTTTTGCCTAACCAAAACATAAGTGTGTGGAGGGAACTTTCGTAAAATTACATATGGCCCATCCCATTTATCCGCAAGCTTAGCTGCAAACCTTGCACCCGCGTTTGACTGAAAATCAGTTTTTCGGTAAACTAATTGACCGACCTCAAAGTGGACATCGCGGTGTTTTTGGTCGTAGTACTTCGCTTGCCTTGCTTGGGCCTCAAAAAGATTTTCCTGCGCGACCTCTAATGCCTCGGCTATTTTGGTTTTTACTGAACCAGCGTGTCGGTTGAGATTACTCTCACTGAGATTTACTTCAGGTTCAGCGGCAGGTGTTATGTCAAAGGGGGTTCGAAGTTCACGGCCAAAATTAAGGAAGGCTGGCGTGAAACCAGTACCTTCGTGGGGTGCAGTGCGCATGGCCATAGCTAGCTGTTGAACTCCCACGTCCCAATCTTGGTGATCAGTGGTGTAAATAGCTAAGGAAGTTGATAAAGTGCGGTTGTACCGCTCAGTTTGATTGCTTTGGGGCCTATAAAAGGAAGTATGGCGCTGGTGTACACCCATTCTATTGCAGACGGATTTCATAATGTTACTCACAAACTGACGTCCGTTATCGCTTACAATAGTACGAGGCACTCCAAACCGAGTGAACACCTCGTCAACTAATTTCGACACAATAGTTTTAGTTGTCGCCTAATCGGGAAAATTTCAACCCATTTGGTCATATAATCGACCACGACTAGTAATTGAGTTATGCCTCTCTTGCTTGTGGGATACGGGCCTTTAAGGTCTATGCCTACTATCTGCCAAGGGTCAGAAGGAGAAGCGGATTTCATAGACCCGGAGGGCAAGCGCTGGGGATTTTTATTTTTCTGACACAACTCGCAAGATTTAACATATTTCGTGACACTATTTGTCATACTTTCCCAGGTGTAACGGGACTGGAGACGGCGCAAAGTTTTAAGCATGCCTAAATGTCCGGAAATGGGTAAATCGTGATTAAGGCGCAAAACGGTGGGAACAAGTGACGGAGGAATCCATATACGGAAGGACTGGTCACCATTCGAGTGACGAGACACGTCACGATAGACAATGCCATTTAACAACATACATTTGGGCGCAGATTCTAGAACAAGTGGTTTAAGAGAAGGGTCTTTAGGGGTTTCTTTATCTAACAAATACTTCCTTATTGGGCTAATACGTTCATCAGCATTTTGGGCGGCGATAATCGCGTCGCTGTCAAAAACAATACTACTGTCTAAGCTTAAAGCAGAAATAGGGGTAGAGGGGTTCGCTTCGGATTCTGACTCTTCCTCGACCAGCGAGTCGGGGTCATCGTCCGAAGGAATACGAGAAAGCGCGTCCGCCACCTCGTTTTGCTTACCCGGAATATGCTTAATTACAAAGTCGTAGGACTGTAGTCGAAGGCGCCACCGTGCGAGCTTCCCTGTAGGATCGCGTGCATTGCGGAGCCATTGTAAGGAACTATGATCGCAGAACAGTTGGAATGGGGCCCCTTCTAAATAGGGTCTAAATTGTTCTACAGCCCAAATTATGCCTAGACATTCCCGTTCGGTAGTTGAGTAGCGCCTTTCGGTTTCCGATAAGGAACGGCTAGCGTATCTGACAACTACCTTTTTCCCATTAATAACTTGCTGTAAAACAGCTCCCAGTCCCGTTAAAGAGGCGTCCGTCATAACTTCAAACGGAACGGACCAATCAGGAGGGGAGACTATAGGCGCGGAAATTAAAGCTAGTTTCAGGGCGTCGAAGGCGCTTTGCTGCTCGATAGCCCACAACCAAGGGGCGTCCTTACGTAACAAAGAATTAAGCGGTGCAGCGACGTCCGAGAACCCTTGAATAAAACGACGGTAGTATGACGCTAACCCCAAAAAACCACGCAACTGTTTGAGAGTTCGGGGCGCAGGGTAGTCGCGTATAGCGGAAATTTTGGAAGGGTCGACCTTGACTCCCTCCTCTGAAACTATGTGGCCCAAAATACGGGCTTCCTTTTGGCAGAATTTGGTTTTACTGGCTTTGATAGTTAGCCCGGCGTTTTTCAATATGGCAAATACCTTGGACAAAGTGGCGAGATGTTGCGCAAAAGTCGAAGAAATTATGATTATATCATCTAAATATGCACTGACGCCTTCGCTACTGAGGGGTGCAAATAGACGGTCCACCATCCTTTGAAAGGATGACGGAGCTCCCGTCAACCCAAACATTAGTACCTCGGGACGGAAAAGTCCACGGTGACCGACAAAGGCCGCCTTATCTCGACTACCTTCGTCCAACGGCATTTGCCAATAGCCGGATTTCATATCTAATGTGGTGATGAATTTCGGGGACTTTAAAGAATCTAAAATAGCTTCTATTCTGGGTAGTGTAATGCGAAATATCAAATTAATAAGAAATATACCATCCCCTTTCCCCCGAAATAATTGCTGGTCGAATATTTTGGCGATTGGGTGATTCGGTTGTTTGTGTTTTACCCCAGGTAAGGGAAGGGCCCGTCCTTTTACCGGGAGATCTTTGTTTTTGTGGGATAGCGAGGAGATCACAGCGCCCCTTTGACCCCTTATTGATATGCCGACGTGTCTGAGACCAGTTGTTTGATAGTCATTTATATTTCTTATACATTATATATATTATAAATTATTCATTGTGTTAAAATATGCTTACATGTATTATACATATTTTTACGTTTATATTTATTCTCAAAATTGAAGAGTTGGAAAATAATACGCGAGATAAATAACGCGAGTTTTTTTAATAACGCGCGCTCGGACGCGAGCTAAAAAAAAGAAATAGTAACGGTTCGGATTTTGATTTGAAAAGGACTCCATTTTATGATCGGAGCAAAATAATTGATATTTCAACTAATTTTGGACGTTAAAGTCGTGTTTTGTTTAACCTTCGAGCTGTAAACGTGTTGACTTCAAGATAAGGACAGGAACAATCTATATTGGCCAATTCGTTATGCCCAACCATCCAGCGGTTACATTCAACATATTGTACGAGATACCATCGCCACCAACATAAATTCTGTGTTCCGCTGTTCCGAAACGTCAACAACGTCGCTCAGATTCTTCCACGGCTCCAACCGGACTCTGCCACTTCGATAAAGTTTCCGCAGTTCAACTGAACATTTCGGGATGAACTTTGTTAAGTAATGGTTGCAACCTACATTTTACATTTCGTTAATGCCGCGAGCACTGGCCAGTTGCTTAGTTTGATAATATTTCATTTAGTTTAATTAGTGTTTATGTAGTTTTAAGTTAGCTTAAATGTTTGGTTAGGATATTGAGTTTAAATTAAATCAATTAGTGTTTGGCAATCTAACAACTGGCTTGATACGTTTAATAACAAATTTCTCCTAGACACCAATTTAATACTGAGGACCCTCGCTAACCCCACCATATCACGTTACGCGAGTAGTCCCGGGCGTATTCAGTCATTATTATTAATTGTAGACGGGTACCTTAGGGGTTCGCTTAAGTCGATTGTCCCTAGGTTGAGATCTCCAACATTCGACACCCGCGCTACAATTTGGGGGCCCAGACGGGATCTTTTATGTTTAATGGAAGAGTAATTTTGTTTCCTCTTATAATTTGGTAGTCAATTGTTAGTTGGTAGCTTTTATCAAAATCTATCATTTCTCTCTGGTTGACAACGCAATGATATTTGTTGCTATTCCCTATACGTAATAGGTGTGTGTGTGTGGTTTTTTTTTTATTATTTTAAATTCGTCGGCTATTCCAGAAAGTTAGCTAGATTTGATTTAGAGTCCCTAACCAATTATCTGCATTTCCATATTTTATTGGTAAGATTTATATAGCTTTATGAGTGGTGATTACAGTCCCACTTACCTTGAATATTGCAAACGACAAAGAGAAGCTCGTTACCAAAAGCGAAGCGCAAATAGAGACGCGTCGAATACTCCCGTATCCGCGAACCCCGCTAGCTTAATACCTTGTACGATGAATACAAGTAGTGGTTCCGCCAATCAGGTCATCGCACCTATCCCAACGCTAACTCCGGCCGCTTTGATGTTCGGTCGTGAGCTCCGAACTGCACTCAGTATACAAAGCGAACACGATCCCGACCACTTTTTGAGCGCAGACGTAGAAAAAGTTCATTCTCTTAGGGTTGTTAAAGATGTAGCCAAAGCACTAGAAAACGCCCGTAAAAATATTGAGAAAGCGCAAGCTACTCAGAAGGCTTCTTACGATAAGCGTCATCGGGATGTCGAATTAAACGTTCGTGATTTAGTATTAAAAAAAACGCATTTTCAATCGAGCAACGCGGATAATTATGCCGTGAAACTTGCGCCGAAATTTGATGGACCGTACAGGGTGGCCGCGAAGTTGTCCAAATGGACATATAGGTTAGCGGACGGTAAGGGAAAACTTTTGAAAGGGACTCATAATATCCGCCAGTTAAAACCATATGTACAGCGAACGGATTGTATTTTAAGGGATTCAGATATAGATGGAAATGTCGATGCCCCTGTAGTTACTAGCTCCCCGGCAAGTTATGGTGTTCACAACCTTCGTCAACGAGACCCACAAACTGGAAGAGTCCGACGATAGTGTGCCTGGTATTTTTTTTTTTTGGTTTGTTGTAGTTTCTAAAGGCCTGTTAAAATGGTGCACCAGAAGATTTGTAGTTATTTCATTTGAGCTCATATTTTTTTTTAACTTTATTTTTTTTTGTTTATCTATCACTGTTAAATAAGTGGTCTCACGGGGACGTTCGACTTAAGTAGGGGGGGAATTGTAATGCGAAATATCAAATTAATAAGAAATATACCATCCCCTTTCCCCCGAAATAATTGCTGGTCGAATATTTTGGCGATTGGGTGATTCGGTTGTTTGTGTTTTACCCCAGGTAAGGGAAGGGCCCGTCCTTTTACCGGGAGATCTTTGTTTTTGTGGGATAGCGAGGAGATCACAGCGCCCCTTTGACCCCTTATTGATATGCCGACGTGTCTGAGACCAGTTGTTTGATAGTCATTTATATTTCTTATACATTATATATATTATAAATTATTCATTGTGTTAAAATATGCTTACATGTATTATACATATTTTTACGTTTATATTTATTCTCAAAATTGAAGAGTTGGAAAATAATACGCGAGATAAATAACGCGAGTTTTTTTAATAACGCGCGCTCGGACGCGAGCTAAAAAAAAGAAATAGTAACGGTTCGGATTTTGATTTGAAAAGGACTCCATTTTATGATCGGAGCAAAATAATTGATATTTCAACTAATTTTGGACGTTAAAGTCGTGTTTTGTTTAACCTTCGAGCTGTAAACGTGTTGACTTCAAGATAAGGACAGGAACAATCTATATTGGCCAATTCGTTATGCCCAACCATCCAGCGGTTACATTCAACATATTGTACGAGATACCATCGCCACCAACATAAATTCTGTGTTCCGCTGTTCCGAAACGTCAACAACGTCGCTCAGATTCTTCCACGGCTCCAACCGGACTCTGCCACTTCGATAAAGTTTCCGCAGTTCAACTGAACATTTCGGGATGAACTTTGTTAAGTAATGGTTGCAACCTACATTTTACATTTCGTTAATGCCGCGAGCACTGGCCAGTTGCTTAGTTTGATAATATTTCATTTAGTTTAATTAGTGTTTAGGTAGTTTTAAGTTAGCTTAAATGTTTGGTTAGGATATTGAGTTTAAATTAAATCAATTAGTGTTTGGCAATCTAACAACTGACTTGATACGTTTAATAACAAATTTCTCCTAGACACCAATTTAATACTGAGGACCCTCGCTAACCCCACCATATCACGTTACGCGAGTAGTCCCGGGCGTATTCAGTCATTATTATTAATTGTAGACGGGTACCTTAGGGGTTCGCTTAAGTCGATTGTCCCTAGGTTGAGATCTCCAACATTCGACACCCGCGCTACAGTAGTGGGTATTTGTCTTTTCTGGTCACGTCATTAAGTTTACGATAATCTAAACAAAGCCTGGGCGAACCATCGTTCTTTTTAACTAAAATACAGGGGGAACACCAGGGGGAATTACTTTGTTCAATAATATCAGTAGCTAACATATCGTCAAGAATTTCGTCTATTATAACATTTTTTCTAGGATTATACCTATAGGGGGCGCACGACACTGGCAGAGAGTCACCAGTATCGATATAGTGAGAAGCTACATTAGTAATACCAGGGGACTTTGCGAATAAACCTTTATTATCAGTAACCAGGTTTTCTAGTAGTAGGCGCTGTTCGGGACACACCTGAGCGATAGAGAAGGCGCGCTTTAAGTCTTCCTCGTCGACCTCGGAATTGTGTAACGCGAGAGCGAGGGACGGGTCGTCGGTACTCGAATAGTTCCGGAGAAAAAGACGTTCTTCGGTTACCGAGTCGGGCCAAGTATAACACATGGTTCCGTAATCTACGCGCATACCCGTGGCTTGGACAAAATCCATCCCGAGAATGCAGGGGAAAATTACATTTTTCACAAATAAGACATTATTTTTCACCTCCTTGCCAGGAAGAGAAAATTGAGCGACCCCACTTCCGGTTGTACTGAATCTAGTTCTATTGGCTAATTTTATACCTATACGTAATCTACCTTTATTTTTTTTAAGCGCGGGAATTAAATTTTTGAAACGGTCATCCACTAACGTATGGGTGGAGCCATTGTCTACTAAAGCTACACATGATTTGTTATTAATTTTAATTTTAAGTTTAGCGAGAACCGGAAGTTTCCTAATATTATTACTCGTCCTGGCAATGGGGACTGCGCTCGCGTTAAAAGAGGATTTTAGTGGCGGGTAGCGGGGGGCGCTCGAGTCGAAACGGCCCCGTTGACAAGTTTCCCTGGTTCTGACCTTGAATTGGGGGATTCAGACGGAGTCCGTTGGTAAGCGTTGGGCAATCTGGACGAATATGACCGGCGACCCCGCATCTATGGCAAACAATACTACTTCTATTAGGCCTAAACTGTGACGACTGGGTTTGTTGGGAACCCGGTGCGTTGTTAGAAGGATTAAAATTACCGTTAAAGGGCCTATTTCCACTAACACTCCCAGGTCTTATACCATTACCCTGAAAATTATTGCGGTTGTGATTAAAATTTCGGTTCGAATTTCCAGAACCGTTACCTCTATGAAAAGAATTAAGACGGTGAGGGGGGTTGGTTTTAGCGGGACAGTGACTTTGATAGTGCCCGTGCTCGCCGCAGTGGAGGCAAATAACACCGTGACTAGTTTCGGAATTCGCGGGAGGCTTACTACGGGTCGTAGGAAGGAACGGTCAATTCCGCGGCGCGGGTTACTCGCTTGCTCTATTAAGGTAGCCGCTGTAACTAGTTCGCGCACCGAATTAAACTGCGAGGTGGCTAGAGCCTTTCTTAAGTCCTGACATAAATTTCGCCGAATAAGTCTGATTTGGGCCGAAAGTGGGAGTGCCTCTGTCAACTTACGCATAAGCGCCTGCATAGCCTCTACATAGTTTGCTGCTTTCTCGCTCGCTCCTTGCATCCTATTGTCGATGCGTTCTAGAATTACATCATCGCTAACACTGGATTGAAATTCGCCCGATAGAGCCGCTGCGAAGTCGTCGAAGGACGCGAAAGCGGGCTTGGCGGAAAACCATTCAAAAGCGCTACCTGTGAGCATGGTTGGCAGCCAATGTTTTAAAAATACATTTTCGGGACAAACCCGGGACAAGCGAATCTGCCTAGCTTTTAACAAAAATTCTTTGGTATTTCCCTCCGTTAGGGCCCCAGAAAAAGTAGGGGGTGACACGGCGGGAACCCAACTGCTAGGTAGGCCATGCGGCTGCTGCTGCTGGGGTGGCTGCGGGGGGTTAGAATTTTGGGCTTGAAGGAGCTGATTGAGCTGCTGGGTAAGAAGTTGCACCTGCGCTTGAAGAGCGCGGATAGTGGCCGCGTCCCCTCCCCCCACTTGAGCCGCCTGATTATTGTCAGCCGGCATTGTCGCACTAGGAATATCTTTCGCTTCGTTACGCTTATTACGACGATCTAACCTGGCACTAGCTTGTAAGGTCTTGTGTAAAGAAAAACAGTTTACGCAACTATAAAAACTACCTAATTGTGGATTACAAGACTTACAAAAATTTGTACTCATAAAAAAAAATTGTGCAAATTAAATTAAAATTAAGCCTTAAGGGGATTCAGAAAATCAATTGAAGCGATCATAAACAGTTATAAGGAATTAATTGAAGAGTATATATCGTGACCGGCACCAACCAAAACACACTCGATTACCAACAATTAAAAAAAAATTACTTATAAAACATTGATAAAATAAAATTTGCCATTAACTTTTCGCTCGAATCAAAAATTACGGGGAGTTGAATTTAAAGGGGAAATATTTTTGCCAGTTCGGTTCATTTGATCCCGGACAAGGACCCCCAAAATGCGACACTTTTTAAAAACATAATAATAACTATTTAAATTTGAAATGTTGAATTTAATTAAAATGATTAGTTAAAAATCATATCGTTGTCTAGGGGATCAATTTGGAATATAATTAAATAATAAGTGTCAGCATTAAAAGAGAAACAAATAGACGGAACTGGCAATGGTTAATCATTTATTGGGCACTACTATAACCTTAACAGCAATACAATATTATTAAATCTAACAATACGTAAGCTAACTTACAACTAAAAATTAAACAAAACAATTAAAGCTACGCGGAGAGTATGCAATATTTAAAGCGTTTGGCTGGTTCCCCATTTTAAAAATAAATTGTCTTACGGTACCACATTCACACAGATCCAACGCTGGCTTTGGCTTTACGATGTTTGGGCCGGACGGCAGCTACGGCACGGCGGCTGGTCAGTTGACCTAGTAGCGCGTATTGTTTTGGGACCCGCGACTGGATATTTCTCAGCTCGCGAAAAACTTCACCACGAAGGTGCACCACTATGAGCTTGATATTCTAAAGCGTTAGCATCTCTGGTTTCAGGCACTGTTCTTTTTTTGAACAAAGGGGAGCTACCCCTTTTTATAGGCTCGACAGAGGCGTCCCGTAAGTTCTTGGAAAACCCAAAAGACGTCAGGGCCAAACCCGGAATGTTTCGGAAGATGCGCGTCGCAAATTTCCGAAAGTGATTTCCGGTGTTTTTGGGGAACCAGCGCTTAGGGGAAAACCAGCCATTGAATTTTCTTTTTCCCGACACGTTCGTTTTTATACAAAGGAATATATATAGAAAATTAAGCCTAACACTGATGTATAACGATTTACCAAAATTTAAAATATTTAAAGGGGATTATTAAATTTATGAATTAATTAATTATTTGTTACAACGGACTCTCTCTCTCTATTTCGAAGTGATTGATGCGCGGGGAAACCAAAATTCTACAGGGGAAGGCAACGCTTTACTCGTCCTCTAAAATTTACAGTCCGTGGTTCTACTCCCGCATTATCTCTAGTCTCATCGGCAATTACGGAAAAGAAACCACCTGATTCATTAACCTTCTTTACCATCATTCGCCTAACAAAATTTCCACTAAGGTTAATCAGCTCATTTTGGACCGTGCTATGTATGTATTTAGCATTATTTGGCATACTTTCGCACTTGGCTTTTTAGTCGGGACAATTTCTCTTTAAAAAATCTAAAATTTCTACGAAATTGCCCCTGTTCCCATGATGATGGCCTCAGCAACAGCTTTTGTATTGCTTTGCCCACCGCGTATCCTGAGGGTGGGTGGCGCCCAAGTTTTAATCCTTCAACTTAGGATATAATTTTATATATCTAACGATAGGAAATCACATGGCCTCAACAGCTTTTGTGTTGGTTGGCCCACCCGCGTATCCTGAGGGTGGGCGGTGCGCACTCTTCAACATAGATTAGTAAATTATATATCAAACAACAGGAAATCACATGGGCTCAACAGCTTTTGTATTGCTTTGCCCACCCGCGTATCCTGAGGGTGGGTGGCGCCAAAGTTTTAATCCTTCAACTTAGGATGGTATTTTATAAATCTAACGCTAGAAAATCACATGGCCTCACCAAAAGCTTTTGTATTGCTTTTTCCACCCACGTATCCTGAGGGTGGGTGGCGCCCAAGTTTTAATCCTTCAACTTGGGATGGTATTTTATAAATCTAACGATAGGAAAACACATGGCATCAGAAACAGCTTTTGTATTGGTTTGCCCACCCGTGTATCCTGAGGGTGGGTGGCGCCAAGTTTTAATCCTTCAACTTAGGATGGTATTTTATATATCTAACGAAAGGAAATCACATGGCCTCACCAGCTTTTGTATTGGTTTGCCCACCCGCGTATCCTGAGGGTGGGCGGTGCCCACTCTTTAACATATGATGGTAAATTATATATCAAACAATAGGAAATCACATGGGCTCAACAGCTTTTATATCAGTTTGCCCACCCAGGTCTCCTGATGGTGGGCGGCATCCACTCTTTAACTTAGGATGGCAATTTATATATCAAACGAAAAGAAATCACGTAGCCTCAACAGTTTTAGTATTCGTTTGCCTACCTGTGTCTACATGGGGTATATGGGTTTGCCCACCCGAAAACGCCGATGTTTAACTAATATTACGGCCTGGGCCGACTTGTTATTAGTGCTTTCACTTATAGTTTTGGTTTTCGCTTTATCTTTTGTTTTTCCATATAAATTTGATTGTTTAAGACCTATATGAGTTGGTTTTTCTCTATAAAATAGTTTATTGCACGTATATTTTACGTTTCTGAGCGTTTTAATAATTTTAAATTTTGTATTTTCTATTTCTCATTTTGTTGCTTTGGTAATTTAATAACGTTTTGGGTCTAAAGTTGGTTTTTGGTTCTATTGATATTGGAAATTTGTTTAATGCAATAACATTTGTTATATTTATAATTAAAATAAAAATACTCTACTGGTTGGGATAGCACCGGGTTAACATTTTTTTGGAGGACGCTTTTGATGGCGAAATATCATTGAGTACCGTGTCCAGTAGTTAATACAACCAAGGGAAAATTCTTCCGAGGAGAGGTATATTTTGGCAAGCTTGCCAACTGGTTTTCATTGGCCTTTTTTAGTGGAATTATGGCAAATTTTTATGAAGATTAAGCACTGTACGAAAGTGGTATAAAAATATCTCTAGGTATACTGTATAAGTCATTGGAACCACTAGCGTAGCCAGGATTTGGTTTCGGGAAGGGCACACAATGAAAAATATTAATAAATAAAAAATAGACAAAAAATTAATTAAATATAACATAAACCCCAGTTAATTACTTCTGAATATCCTTTGTCCAAATTTAAATTAGCCTTTTTCCTAATGAACATACCTTCAAAAAATTTTCTCTTAAAACATTTTGAAATAATTCCATTTTATAGAGTGAGAGTCATTTTCCCAAATATGTTTTGCAATACCATTTTGGTTTTATGTTCTTTAATTCTTTCTGTAATTGAATGTTCTCCAATATACATGTATACATTTGAACAAGAGCACGAAAACTACACCTCTTAAATTGAGTAACCCTACATGGCCCAACCTTACCAAACAGAGGCTCATCGTCATGACTATGAACACTGTTTCCTGAATCTAAGCAACATGGAAGTTAGCATACCAATCTTAAGTGACAAGAATATATTGAACACAATGTAATTTAAACTATAGAAGTGATGACACTAGCCAGATCTAAAAGATAATCTAAAATCTGTTTTACAAAACTTTACTCTTACTTTATAGAATTATCTAATTAGCTAGCTTATCTATTTACACTCATGAAGAGCTTGTCTAAATAATCTAATGCAAAGTTCACAGTTCAATCTGCCCATAGCCTTTAGACCTAGGCTTAACGGTTATGAAGCGCACCTGCAAATGAAACGGAGCTATCTTCTTCGAAATAAGTTCACAGATTCCTTATTACAAATATATTTAAGAAAACCAATTTTAAATTTAATACTTTTACGATTATATTGAATTTATTATCCTGAGCTTGGCTGTCGATTTCATCGTCTGCAATTGCCATATTTATCCTCCAGTTGCATGACGCTTCGAGAGTAATGGAACCACTCTACGGCCTCTCATTGGCTGAAAGGTTCAAAACGAACTGGCGACAAGCTCGGCTGTAGGGGGCAGCATTCTAGTTACCTATGAGATTTCTATGCCCTTCTCTGCCAGCATTCCTTCAAAAAACTATCCACCAGTGGTGCAATCATATTCTTCTACCACCTTTCTAACGCGTGAAAAGAAAAACGTTGTAAAAAACTTTGAGCGGCAGTTGAAAACTAGATTTGGACGAGGAAACATCTTCACTTTGTAACCCCGAATTCTTTATGTTCCTTTTTAATAAATAGTTATTGTTTTCACTCAGTTTCCTTATTTAATATAACAAGAGTAACCCGTAAAGAGTAACCCATAAATACGAATTGAGAAGGAATCGTTAGTTTTCCGTCGCTAGCGATTCTAGAGTAGGATTCTCCCAATTAAAGGGACTGTCAATAGACCCTCTAGTCAATTTAAAATACGTCATTCGTTCGCCGTTATCGTTGTGAAGCCAAAGTTACGACCGAATGACGTATTTCAAAAGAAAAAAGTTAACCCCGTTCGGCAGGGTTTCTTCAGCCACCACCCTCCTACGCTTTGTAACCCGGTCACCTTGAATTAATGGCTTTAGAAGTCGTTTGATGACTTAGACCTATGGTGGTGCCTTGGGTATTAACCTAGCTGATTATTATTATTATTATTATTATTATTATTATTATTATTATTATTATTATTATTATTATAATATTATTATTGATACTTGCATTTAAATATAACCTCAGAGAACCTAGGGTTGCGAATAATCTCAGAATTTCAGTTTCCTTAGAAAACCTGGCCACTCTGCCGTTTAATCATGATTCATCGAAATAATTAAAACAAACCAAGCAACTTGGAAAAACTCTAATCGAAAATTAAAATAACTTGAAAATTAAATTTACATCCGTTGCCTAGGTATAAAAAATTGCGCTAAACAAGGATAGGGTTAGGAAAAAGATTTAAACGTCGGGGTTCATCGAAATCACTAAAATAATCAACTAAATCGTCGATTTCAATCTGAAATAATTGGAAGGGGCCCTTTAAATGAGACATTGACTGCCTACTCGGGGGGAAAACCTGACGGGGCCACCGTAGTTTCCAGAATTAGATTTGTCGGGTATACTATAACAAGTAGAGGCGGCATGAAATTTGGGTCGGATTTTTCAAATGATACCTTACGTTGAGTTTATATACAGGGTGTTAACTAAAAAACGATACAGAGCCAATTACTCAAAATGTGTTTTATGTAAGAATTTGAAATTTGCAGGTTAGATAGAGGGTGCAGGGGGACAAATGACAATGAAAATTTCAATGACCTTCAAGGGCATTCAAATTTTATCTCGAGAACCATTAGGATTAGAAGAATGGTTCCAATTAGAAATGTGTTTTACGTTTAATTTTAAGTCTAAACAGCTTTGACCCGATCTAATTTGACCAATGGGAAGCCGAGAAATGTTAGACCAAACACCATAAGGTCATGTGTGGTATTCTAATCAAGACACGACATTTAAAGGCCTATAAATCGAAAACTACCAGATCTAATGGGTCAAAATTGTCGTGACACTAAACCGAGTGGGGGAGTTTGAAATTTGTAACTTATGATGACCTTGAAACATTAGTTCAAGGTCATTCAAAATTTATCTCGAGAACCATTAGGATTAGGAGAATGGTTCCAATTAGAAAAATTTAATAGTAAAGAACCACAAAACAAAGTAAGCAACGTTTATTAGTTGCTTATTTATTTCAATTACTTGTTTCGTTTCTTTTGTGTTTAAAACATTTAAACTCAAAAAAGTTAAAAATACTTGGTACGTCTTAAAACAATTAATTAACGTTTATTTTCGAGTTTTATTGATTTATTTACCTCAGGTGAAAGGTAAGTTGACTTAAAAAACCTTGGCGGGCATTTTTCTAATTGGAACCATTTTCCTAATACTAATGGTTCTCGAGATAAATTTTGAATGACCTTGAACTAATGTTTCAAGGTCATCATAAGTTACAAATTTCGAACTCCTCCATCTGGTAGTTTTCGATTTATAAGCCGTTAAATGTCGTGTCTTGATTAGAATACCACACACGACCTTATGGTGTTTGGTCTAACATTTATCGGCTTCCCATTGGTCAAATTAGATCGAATCAAAGCTGTTTAGACTTAACATTAAACGTAAAACACATTTCTAATTGGAACCATTCTTCTAATCCTAATGGTTCTCGAGATAAAATTTGAATGACCTTGAAGACCTGGTTCAAGGTCATTGAAATTTTCATTGACATTTGTCCCCCTGCACCCTCTATGTAACCTGCAAATTTCAAATTCCTACATAAAACACATTTTGAGTAATTGGCTCTGTATCGTTTTTTAGTTAACACCCTGTATATAGCGCCATCTGGTTAAAATCTGCCAACTAAATTTGTGACAAATAGCAGACGACTTATAGATTTAAATGTGTAGTATGAAACCACGGTTTATATATTCATGGAGCAATGATATATTTAAGTGGCCCCGTCCAGTAGCATGTGTGAAAATGGTGGGTGGTGGAGTGGTTAGCACTTTCGCCTCGCAGCAAGAGGAGCCGGGTTCGGTCCCATCTTGGGGCACTGGGTGAAAACTCGAAACAACTCCTTCTGCGTTGAGTTTGCAAGTTCTCTCCCCACTGGTTTAAGGGGTTTCCCCCGAGCTCTTCGGTTTCCCCTTCCATAAAAACTTGTAGAGGTTAACGGTAATAGTTAGTGTAGGGAGTTGTTGGCTCGCGTGGCATGCAGGGCTTGCCACCACCCTCCTACGCATTGTAACCCGGCCACCTAAATTACAGGCTTTAAAAGTCACTTGATGACTTAGGCCTGTGGTGCCTTGGGTATTAGCCTAGCTGATTATTATTATTATTATTATTATTAAAATAGGAACTAGTCTAACCTGTGTAAATATATGAACCGTGTTGAAACTTTCTGTTCTTGTACGGAGAAAATTTATATTGAGCAAACTTTCACACATTCAATATAAAATTCGGCAGGTAGGCAGCGATATTTCTGACACAAATATAAATTATGCGAGAAGTTTCTTAGAGAACATCTGGTGTTCCATAGATTTTGAATTTTAAACTCAATATTTTTTACTGTCATGTATAGAACTTGTTTTTGGAAAAGATGACAGAAGCTGTTGTTTCTGGAGGAAAAGGGCTTTTATTGAATATTTTTCCGAAAATGTAAGTAGATCAACAAGACATGTAGATGATAATTAACGTTTTAGAAAATTTTGTTTATCTTTGTATAAACTTCTGAGTCTTACAGATAACTACGTTTATTGATTTGTTGGGGTAATTTATTAGTAACAAAAAAGAGAGGAGTACCGATTTCGACCTTCAAATGAACGCGAAAAGAGAAGAGTCGATTTTGATTCTCAAATGAACGTGAAAAGAACGGAACACCGTTTTCATTTTCCAAAATTAGCACGGAAGAAAGCGATTCGTGCGCACAGCGACTGTTTAACCAAAGTTTCCTTCAAATTATAATTTACTGATAACACAGTTTGTCGCTGTGCTCGCGTCCTTTTTCTATCGCTAGATGGCGATTTCGTGATGACGTCACTCCATCAATACCTCTCAGCAGGAAAGTATTTTTATATACTGAGTCTGTGTAAGGAAAACTATTGTGGTCTTGATGATTATGTGATAGGTCATGCAATAACCTTTAAATGTCGCGCCCTCTAAGTTCTTACGTTGTCCAGTAGATGGCGTATGCGTCAATGATGAGTAATAGCGGGAAGAATATCTAGAACTTTCGGAAGAGGCCAGCTAGTGATTGTGTCGCGCGAAGTGTGTGTGTATCATTATTCATTGTTATAAATTAGGTTAATTAAACTGTTTATATTATTTATGATTTAGACTGTTAATTTATTAAACAAGATCATCCCGTTAGCAAGAGAGCTAACATTTCAGAAGTGGGATACAACCGGGACATAAACAATTGTGAAATTAACTCATCCAGAACTATGAACCGAAGTCAACGTGTATTTTTGTTTGGCAAGGCTTAATGAAAACAAATAAAGAGCAAACGAAAAAATTGGGAATTCGAAGAAGTGAAAGACTAAACGAAAAGGTCGTAACTTACAGCGAAACGAAGACAACTTTCAAAACTTCACGTAAGCCAAAATCAAAAGTCAATTCACAGCCTGAAGAAAATACGATCCCTAGCTCTAACGTAATTCAGCGAAAATCGACTTCAAAAACCAAGTTTGAAGGCGAGTCAAGTTTAGATATCTCCCAGGTCATAGAGCACACGACTGAAAAAGGCACGAGTATAAGTCGAAGAGAAAATTCCACGAAACAGAAATTTAAGTCTCTTGTTACTAAGAATAAAGGTAAATCAGTCGTTACACAAAGACCGAAAGTATTTCCATCAATTATGTCTGCGCCACCAGGGTATGTTCCTATTGCTGATTTCCAGCAAATGATGCAAACTGCGATTGCAACTGCGGTGCAAAGTGCAGTAGCTGCGAATCCGAACCAAAACAATGAAGCGAGGAAACTAATTCCAACATTTGACCCAGAAAAATCGCCAAATCAAACAATGGAGGCTTGGCTAAATAAAGTCGATGATATCGCACTTACGTACGGCTGGAACGAAAAGACAACTATTAATCACGCCCTTCCAAAGCTAGGAGGTACAGCTCGAACTTGGTACGATAGTTTAAGTACAGTTAACCATACTTGGTCCGAATGGAAGGTTTTACTGCAAAAATGGTTTCCTACAATAAAGGGTAAACAACAGCTGTACAAGGAAATGGAGAAAAGGACTAAGAGTAAAGACGAATCGTTTGAAGTTTATTTCCACGACAAGATTGCAAAGGCGAGACTCTGTGGGTTGTCGGATCAAGAAATGACAGAATTCATCATTACTGGATTAAACGATGATCATTTAATTACGGCATTGAGCCTGAGCGACTATGCAGATCCACAGGAGTTACTTAAGTACGTCAAACAGCGGGAGGAACGAATTAAACTTTCAAATAGCAGATCTGAGAAGGCAAACGAGAAACCTCACTCGTCACGGAATTCAAGTGAAGGTCAACGGAAAGAAACCCAAAGTTCCGGGTCAGGCGCAAGTTCTCAGTCTAAGAATTCTAACCACTCTAAGTCGACAAGGAAACCCAAGTTTAACGAAAAGGGAGAGCCACTTTGTTTTAATTGCTCCACGTATGGGCACATGGGAAAAGAGTGCCCGAAACCTCAAAAGAAACCAAGATGTGACACTTGTAAACGGGTTGGACACGAAACCAGTAAATGCACAAATAAATCGACTGACGTCAAAGAGAATCTTTACATAGAAGAAAAGGACCTTAAGACAGATCGAAATTTCCAGTATTTTATGGAAGCAAAAATTAACGGCAAATCAATTAAATCATACGTCGATTTAGGAAGCAAATGCGTGTTAATTAGAGAAACTAACGCTAAACGACTTGAGTTAGATGTTGAGGAAGCTCCTAAAGGAATGGTAATTAGCGGTTATGGCTCTGGTGTAACGAAACCCATTGGCAAGTTTATGGCAAAGCTGAGCGTGGATGAAGCAGACGCTACAGTAGAAGTTTATATTGTTCCTGATACCAACCAAGATATACCATTACTTATTGGTCAGCCATTCACGGAACAAACTCACGTAACGGTAGTCAGAAGAAAGAACATTGTTCGATTGTTGAACGAAAAACATGAAGACGAAGACGAAGATGAATGTCTCAGAAAAATGAACGTTCCAGAATTATCTAAGCCAGCTGTCAATCTGTGGGCTAAAAACACCTCGGTAATACCAGTCAACCATGTAGGTTTTGTAGATACCTACACGACTGACATGCTATGTGAAAATGAAGACCTATTTGTAGATATACAAATGCGACTAAAACCAGGTCAGGAGTTTTGCATACCACGAAGTGTAGTATCAGTCGACAAGAAAAAGGAGACATCCATACCGATATATAACGCATCCAAGGGAGAGTTGATTATTCAAGCGAACGAGAAACTGGCGAAGGCGGAACTATGCCACGATAAAGAATTAGAGAGTTATACGGGTAACGAAAGCAACGACGCAAAATTTTACGTCTTGGCGATGGAAGTAAAACGCCGTCCGATTAAGATGGATGAAGTTCAAATTGGATCAAACGTCTCGGAATTAGAAAAACAGGCCTTACTAGACCTCATAAACGAGTTTCGAGATTGCTTCGCTGAAACTTTGAATGAACTTGGACGAACCGACCAGGTGGTCGCTAAAATTGAACTAACTTCGTCGACCCCCGTAACGGTTCGACCTTATAGGCTGTCTTTCTCCGAACGTGAACGAGTAAGGGCAAAAATAGAAGAGCTGAAAGCTGCTGGAATCGTTGTCGATTCAATCTCTCCATACGCGAGTCCTATGCTCATAGTAAAAAAAAGAACGGCGAAGGACGTATTTGTATTGACTACCGAGCTTTAAACAAACTGACGAAGAAGGAAGCGTATCCTATGCCACGTATCGAAGATCACCTTGAACGTTTAGAAGGGAATAGGTATTTTACCACTCTTGATATGGCCTCGGGCTATTATCAAATTCCAATGGAACAGGAATCCCAGAGTAAAACAGCGTTCATAACTCCAGACGGACATTACGAGTTTCGTACTTTACCCTTCGGATTAACAAACGGTCCTGCTATATTCACGCGAATGATAAGCGCGATATTAGGACATCTGCGGTATACCTTGGCGTTAGCCTATATGGATGACATATTGATACCATCTACGGATGTAAAGACCGGTATTTCACATCTTCGAGAAATTTTCAATGCAATACGATCCGCCAAGCTAACTTTAAATCTCAAGAAATGTTTCTTCTTGAAAAAAGAAATAGACTATCTAGGATACGAGGTTAGCGAGAATGGAATAAGACCTGGAGAGAGAAAAATAACTTGCGTCAAAAATTTTCCACGACCCTCAAATGTTCACGAGTTGCGACGATTTCTTGGCTTAGCAAGCTACTTTAGGAAATTTGTAGATAAATTTGCTATCAAGGCTTCACCACTCACGCAATTACTACGAAAAGGCGCTTCTTGGAGTTGGAAAGAGTCACAAGAAAATGCGTTCGAGCTGTTAAGGATCGCACTGACCCAACGACCCGTATTAGCATTGTATCAATACGGAGCAGTCACGGAGGTTCACACGGACGCTTCGCAAATTGGGTTAGCAGCTATTCTTCTTCAGAAGGGACGTGACGGACAGTTTTACCCAGTTAGTTACGCCAGTCGCGCTACGACCCCGGATGAGCAGAGGTATCACTCCTATGAGTTGGAAACACTTGCTATAGTATGGGCTTTGGACCAATTCCGCGCGTACTTGATTGGAATTGAGTTCATTGTAGTAACTGATTGTAATTCTGTAAGGAACGCGATGTCTAAGAAAAATTTGGTACCTAGAATAGGACGATGGTGTATGAAATTACAGGATTTCAAGTACGAAGCTGTCCATCGCCCAGGAACTAAAATGTGCCATGTCGACGCTTTGAGCCGTGCTCCTTATGGTCCACCCGAAGACACTGACACAGCAGAAGGCTTACAAGTCTTAAGCACGCATATCACGTTTGAAGATTGGTTAGTTACCGCACAAAGAGAAGATACGAAAATTACTGCGATACGAGACCAGTTGCAAAAAAACGATGATCTCACGAAAGATGATAAACAAGTTCAACAAGACTATGTGTTACTAAATGGAAGAATATTTCGGCGCGTGACGGAAGGGAACTCGCAAGAAGCCATGAAATGGGTAGTCCCCAAGTTGATGAGATGGCAAGTGGTAAAAAAAATCACGATGATATAGGTCATTTCGCACTAGACAGAACTCTCAGTAAAATCAAAGAAACATACTGGTTCTCCGGAATGAAGCGTTACGTTAGACGCTATATTTCCTCTTGTTTAGAGTGTCTCTATAGGAAAATACCTGCTGGAAAACAACCCGGTTTCCTTCATTCCATCGAGAAGGTAGGCGAACCGTTCCATACCGTTCACCTTGATCATTTAGGAAAGTTTATCAGAAGTGTTCAAGGAAACTGTCACTTAATTGTCGGTGTAGACGGTTTTACAAAGTTTACTCTGTTACGAGCAGTTAGAAACACTGGCATGGGACCAGCGACGAAATTCTTGGAAGATTTAGTCAGCGTATTTGGTGCTCCGAAACGAGTCATCACGGACCAAGGTACCACTTATACTGGTCACAAGTTCGAGTCTTTTTGCAAGGTAGCGAACATCAGCCATGCTAAAAATGCTACCGCCACACCGAGAGGCAAAGGGCAAGTTGAAAGGTACAATCGAACTATTATACCAGCTATCGCTTCTCTATGCCAACGCGACGACGAACGAGATTGGGATCAACGAATTTACCAAGTGCAATGGGGTATCAATAACACTTTTAACAAAGCTACAAAGAGTACACCATTTTCCCTACTATTTAACTATATCTTACGAAATCCAACGGGTGATATATTGGCGACGGAGGTTCAAGACACCTTCAACAAAGACATTATGATACGACGAAAACTAGCAATTGAGAGGATACGAGAAGATCAACAACGACAGCGCAAACGTTATAACGCAAAAAGAGCAGAAGCTCAAGAATATCAACCCGGAGACCTAGTGGTAGTGCGCTCAGAATCCCCGGCTACGGGTGAGCCGAGAAAAACGCGAATTAAATATCGCGGTCCATATATTGTAACCAAGAAGCTGAAGTATGATCGATATCAGATAGAGGATATGCCGGAAGCACAACGAACGCAAAAGTCTTACCGCAATGTAACCTCCGCTGATAAGTTAAAACGTTGGTACATTCTCGACAACGATGAATCAGACACTAGCAACGAAGGTGAGGACACACGGGATGATTGGATGAAAACGGACGACGCTCAAACAAAACTGCGGAGAGCTTCCACAATACTGACAATAGTGCGAACAACAGTGAGATTCAATTCGGTGTAGTCGTGTAGATGATGATAAAAATAACTCAATCACCGAAACGTGCCGAGTGATTGCACCGTCATCCAATCAAACGTGTTCTCAATCAGATGCAACTAAGCTAAGGTAACTATAGACGACAACAGCGCCTCTGATAGTCCAAGAAGGCTTCAAAGACGAATGCAGAAACCCCGTTATTTAAAGGACTATGTACATTAACTTAAAAAAGAGGCCCATACTCTTCGCGTATCAAAAACAAAAGTATTGAGTAAAATGAAAAATTCATGTTCCGTTTAAATACATGTCAACCAGGTGTTTGATGTAATTAGGATGGCCGAATGATAGGTCATGCAATAACCTTTAAA
Source organism: Leiobunum rupestre (assembly GCF_980474605.1). Classification (NCBI taxonomy): domain Eukaryota; kingdom Metazoa; phylum Arthropoda; class Arachnida; order Opiliones; family Sclerosomatidae; genus Leiobunum; species Leiobunum rupestre. The sequence goes on along the minus strand of NC_143394.1, from coordinate 24,141,753 downwards.
GGTCGCGCCCTCTAAGTTCTTACGTTGTCCAGTAGATGGCGTATGCGTCAATGATGAGTAATAGCGGGAAGAATATCTAGAACTTTCGGAAGAGGCCGGCTAGTGATTGTGTCGCGCGAAGTGTGTGTGTATCATTATTCATTGTTATAAATTCGGTTAATTAAACTGTTTATATTATTTATATTTAGACTGTTTATTTATTAAACAAGATCATCCCGTTAGCAAGAGAGCTAACATATGATAGAAAGAGCGTGATTTTCATTCGTTGTGGCGTCCAGCATCGCTTAATTAAAATGGTTCTTTCAACATTTGAATTGTATACATATATAGTTTGCTGCTCTCACAAGGAGAGTACCCGAGGTGTTTATAGCCGATTTAGTTCAAAGTCGGCCGTAATCAGCCTTGGAAATAACGGTGGTCAGGTGGTCAAAGACCAGTTAATTAATTGCTCAGACCAGTTTATTAATTCAAAATTTGGGGGGTCACTGGTCACCGTGTCCAGTTTATTAATTCAAAATAATAACAAAAAAACAGAAGGTGACCAGTTTAATAATTCCAAATAATAGGAGATGACCTATTAATCCAAGGTTCATATCAATTTTGATTTCCCTATTCACTGGATTTCTATGTACAGCGAATCCGCTTACTACCGCCACGGCCGCACGTCGAGGTTTTATGCATAGTCCCTTCGCTCGCATCCCTCGAACGAGTCGAACTGTCTAACCCCCCTCTGGCCTCAAACCCTCAATTCTCTAGTCTCGCTTTCCCCCGAGTACGGTAGGCTACCTGGCTCCGCGGTAACGGACCGGGGACTCTGGAATTACGGGGCCTAGAGAAAGAGAGATAATACGGTAAATTTACTTAACTACGAGGGTCTTCTAGGCTATGGTAGTAGTCTTAGGTGAGATAGTACTATATTGTACTATTCTTGTCGTACTCATAATATAAAGTTAACTATTTTGAATACGTGTAAAATTAAATTTACCAACATAATCTAACTTATCAACATGTAGTATAGGTTTTTTTAGGCTTGTAAATGACATTAGAACATTTTATATAAGACCAGTTTAATAATTCATAAGCTAAGGGGTCACTGGTCATAAGGACCACTTTAATAATTCATATGCTAGGGGGTCACTGGTCATAAGGACCAGTTTAAAAAAAACATTATTTCCAAGGCTGGCCGTAATGAGATATGAAATTTCCCAAAAGGAGACGTTGCACTACCCATTCGATTTGCCATGGCAACCGAAAATGTTTTTGACCACTTACAACCAAAATAAGATTTTTTCCTTATTTTACCCAAATTTTTTTACAAATTTACCCTAAAAATGTTTCAATTTACCCATGGAATCTTAAATTGAGATTCCATAATGAAATTTACCTAAATGTGGTCCAAATTACACATTTCGTGATTTTCAAATTTTTTAAAAATTTTCGAAACCGAGAAAATCCCATGCTTTTTTAAATGGAGATTTTATTGTTTTAAGTGATCAAAAACTTTTTCGGTTGCCATAGCAAATCGAATGGATAGTGCAACGTCTCCTTTTGGGAAATTTCATATCTCATATAGGTCTACATTACGCCCGACTTTGAACAAAATCGGCAATAAACACCTCGGGTACTCTCCTCCTTGTCAGTAAAATATATTTATGAAATATTATTATAGATTATGTCGAAGATGGTTTTATTGCATAACGGCCAGAATATATTCCTTTGATTACGAACTATATCAAAGCCTATATGAAAATTTAATTTGTTTTTATTCTACATTTTTGTTTGAGTTCTTCAAAATGGTTCTTACTAGATCTGACGCACCCTATCCAATAATTTTTATTATAATGAATACACTCCGATTCATTGCCAATTGGCAACCATGAAGTCAATGGACCTAAGGAGGTGAGGAACTTCAAAGATGGCAGTGGAGAGACGGGGTTCGTTCGCCATGCCAGCTTTAAAACGTCAAAGACTTGAAATTGGAAACACTTTTGAAGATTCAGACGCAACAGTAAATTCCTTTAATAATTCTAAATGCGTTAACGATAATTTAAAAGCTTCAAAGAAAGTCTTCGGTGAGTATTTTCGTGTAATATGAAATGCATGTTTGACGCGTAGTTTCCATTGGCGTTGGGTATTGTCTAGCGTTTTTGTAGTAGTTTTAGGCTTAATTTCGGTTCACGAGGCGGCGCTTGCCTCCATCTTTCTCTCTCTTGGGGAAGCCGAACTGTTATTGGCCAAACAAAATCACATGATTTTCCTTTTAAATTCGTGTAAACATGAGCACGTGTGCGTTGACTATTAAAGCTGTACAACATGCATGGTAGCTATTCTATACAAATAAACGTTTTAACGATAATTGTAATTTTTTTTAAATTTTATTACTCATTAGGCACTTTATGAATTAGGAAAAAATGTGAATGAGGATAATTATACAGATGTTTTTTATACTTTACTTTGGTAATCATTTTAATGGTATGCCGACATAAATAATATTCAATAATTTGTTGATAGTTTCCAAATAAGGTAAAAATCTAGAGTTTGCTGTTCAGTTACTTCACTACTTATAAGTATACTTTGAAACTAGAGGACTTGGGTAAATAGTTCTTTCTATAAAGTATTGTGGCCTTCTTGTTTTAATGTGGCTCTTACGTCGCAGTCTCTTACTTTTACAAGACTACAAGTGCACAATAAATTTAGGTTTTTCTAGCAAGCATGCAACTTGCTCGTGCGAAGAATATACTAATAAAGCTGTCTTAAGACGTAAGAGTAACATTTGAACAAGTTGGGCAAGACCACTTATTTTTAAAATCAACTATTGGCTGCTAGTCCGTTACATGATCCACTAAGATTCAGGTATCATACCAAAACTACTAATGTGTAATTATCACTATAATGGTGGGAGTAGATTCTACCCTGTTTCTTCGTTGGTTAATTTGTTCCCAAAATGGGCACCGATTTAAAAAGGTGAGATTAAGAATCTATATATTTTTTTTACTTTTATGTTTTATAATTTTTCCTATATTTTAAATATCTTTCAATAACTTTGTATAATTACATTATTTTCATATTTTTGGAATTTTTTGTATTCCTTCCTTTGCATTTAAGTTTTTTGAATTCGATAGAAATCCAAAATCTACAAAATTTGAAATCATTTTTAACAAAATTACGCCAGTTATCGTGTCACGCAGATTCAGGCCAAAAGGTTTGCACCCTAAACAGGGTTGCCATGGTACCTGGAATTCCTGGAAAAGTTGGGGAATTTTAATATGGGTATAAAATTAAGGGAATTTTAAAAATTGTCTAAAAATCAGGGAAGTGTCGGAATTTAATTTCTGTGGCAAATAGGAAACTTTTACTAAAATATTGGTTAAACAATACGAAATCAGTCAGGGAAAATCTCCGGAGATGGTCAGGGAAAACCTGGAAAAGTCAGGAAAATTGATTGAATTGTGGCAACCCTGCTAAACCAATTATTCAACCTTGGATTAATAATATTATTAATCCAAGATTCAACCAAATTCCATTGGTTTTCACTTAATAAGTATTTAAAACCTTCTGTAATTTCAACAAATTCTATTTTTTTTTAAATAAAAATATTAAACCCTCGGACTACAAACTTCTTGTTTTACCTGTAATTTGTATTAGCTTTACCATGGCCTTGTTGAATGTACTAAAATTAATGTCATGTGTTTTAAAATAGTTTTAGTAGTAATGTGAGTAATAGTAGTTTACATAAAATGTTTTTCTAAAAAGTCACCATAGTTCTTTAGCAAAAAGCTGTTTTATTAGTGCATCACATTTACATTACTAGTGGTGTTTCCACTTTGGCTGTGTGATCTCTCCCTTTAGAAGTTTTATCTATTTTAAAGTTTGAAAAATGCCTTAGTCTATTAAAAGTTTTTCTCCGTACCAATTTATTTAGAAATAAGTTTAATTAAAACCATTTCTGTTCTTATTGCTATTTAATGATTCTAGAAAAAAAAAGCAAAAACAAAAGCATAACATCAGGTTCCGCAATATGTTCATAGTTTGCTACTTTTTTTCAAACAGAAAAAGTGCTGATATATTTCCATAAAATCCTCATTAAGTGAAATATATGGCTTGTGTTACTGCGACTGAACTCAAAACCGTTTTTCTTCATATTGCCAAAGCTGCTGTAAAAGTTCTGGCAGTATTAGTCGACAAGGGTGCAAGACAGTTGGGAGGTTTTATTCAAAGAATTATTTAATGCCAGACTAATTTGATGATGATAATTCTGAGCCAAAAGCATTTATCTACCAAATTGGAAAATGATTGAAATCAGAATCTAAATAGATCTTTATAATACTAACTTTTACGTTCAAATTTATTGCTTTATTTTTATGTTCAAAACGAATTATTTTTTAAATTCTGAAAACATTTCCATTAACCTTTTCTGAAATAAAAACCGCCAATGAGCCTCTCGGTCCTTAACCAAATTTTTAATTAAATAGACCTTAAAAAAAGTCTTGTGGTTTTAACTGAAGAATCATACTTCCAAAACATGGAATTTTTAAATTAATTATTTGGGAACTTAACCTTATTTCTTTCACTATGTTCTTCTCGTTTCATTTAGAAAATGCTCAATATGAATATCATAATAACCTCTCTGAATCATCTGGAAATACATCTAGTTCCTCACCAAGGCTTAAGAACTTCAACAAATGTTTAGAGAATGTAAAAAGTTTGTCATCTGCGCCTTCAAATAATCCAATAAGCTCTGACGATGACGGCGATGATGTTGCTTCAACTCTGAGTGACATTTCTGGACTTTCAGATGTCTCAGATTTAAGCGGTCATGAATGGAAACCGATTTCGGGTCCCATCAGTTGGGTTCAGCATCAAATTAATAATGGTTCCAACCCCAGGTTAATCATCCAAGAACTCGTACCAAAAGAAACGCTAGTTCCTTTGCACTTAGATGATATTACTCTGTGGAAGATTATTGTCAACATCATCAGTGAACCTCCAAGGAGAACGAAACTCTCTCATATTAATACTTTGGACGATGTTGTCAATTTACTTAAAGCCAGCAAGAACATTATTGTTCTAACAGGAGCGGGGGTATGTTTTTGTAAAAAAACAACTTCGTAAATTAAGAATTCTTTATTATTTATTTAAAGGCAAAAGTTACAGTTAACATAATTTTTGTGTTATGTTAGGCTGGGGTATTTCCCACAGTGGCCTTCAAAAATCATAAATTTAAGTTGGGTTGTGTAAGGCATATGTGAGTTTACTCTTTATTTGATATAGTTCAGATGGCCATTGATTGATTTCCAAAACTTCCCGACTTTAAAGCCTTTATACTTCAGAATTGTCTAAGGCATAAAATAGAGATGAGAGTTAAGGTAGTGCTAGGTTGGGCCTGACCCAACTCTCACTAATAACTACTAAAGTTAACTACAGCGGCCTTATGTTTTGCTTTTTTTTGTGGATAATGTAGACCTTATCACGTATATAGCGAGGGTATTTCTAATGTTGGCCGCAAATGCAATTTCATTTCTTAATTTTAATTTTAAAAGTTTTGGAATGGGAATTTTTTTTGAGATACACGAATCGGTGTTGACCCAAGGCATTAGACACCAGCACACAATAACTGATTAATCAGAGTGAGATAAGTGTAACTGCCTCGCTAACGGGGGGATACGTGGCGACAGGGGTGGGGACACCCGTGATGGAAGTATTCCAACCACCCGTTGGGGGATTGGTGGTTGTCATCCACAAACTGCCTCCCAGGAGTACGCCACTACTCCCAGCATAAGTGTGGTGTTGGCAGATACATGACGAAACTATTTTTAAGAAAAACGTTACTAATCCCCAAAAATTTCAACTTTTTAAAATTTAGTTAATTAAAAAAATTATCATTTGCGGCCCAAAAAAATTAACTTCGTAATCTCTGCGCCAAGTTCTACATTATCCGCCAAAAATAAATCCATGAGGCCGCTGTAGTTTAATTTTGCCGGTATTTCAATTGTCATAAGTATATTTGTATTGTTTTCTCCTACACATTTTTAAAATTTAATTATTCAAAATGTTTTATATTTTATATTCTTATGCAATTTTTAATTCCAACCAGGTTTCAGTCTCATCAGGGATTCCTGATTTTAGATCTACTAATGGAATTTATGCCCGGCTCAGTAAAGATTTTCCTGATCTCCCAGATCCCCAGGCAATGTTTGATATACATTACTTTAAGAAGGATCCCAGACCTTTTTTTAAGTTTGCAAAGGTAAGTTTTGGGAATTGGTACAAAATAAGCCAATATTGATAATAAATGAATTTGATTTCCTCATAATAAATAGTTTTTGAGTTATGTTTAAAGAAATAAATATAGATAACTCTAGGCTAAAACTATATATACATTATAAAATGGGTAAAAGTAAAATATTTAAAATAAATTAAATGTTTAACAGTATATGTAACCCAACTAAATTGATTTAGGAAATTAGCCAAAAATTCTTCCACCTGTTTTCAAAATCAAAAATCATTTACACAATTGCTATGGGAGTGATTTCTTGACAAAATACAAATGGTTTAATAATTTTAATTAGAAAAATTGATTAATTACCAGTTTTTTCGTTCTTAGGAAATATATCCCGGTCAATTCAAACCATCTGTGAGTCACTACTTTATAAAACTACTTCAGGAACAAGGGAAATTGCTCCGAAACTACTCCCAAAATATTGATACACTTGAAAAAGCTGCAGGAATCACTAAAGCTATCACTTGCCATGGGTCTTTTGCCACTGCATCTTGTACTAGATGCGGTTTCAAAGTAGATTGCTCAGTAATTAAGGATGATATATTCAACCAGGTTTGTTCATTCCACTTTACTCAGAAGTTTGCTAAACCATATTTTTCAAGGTAAAATGCTGGTTTTGACCTAAAAATTGGTTATGGTTCAAATTCCCTTATTGGGAAGAATTAGATGCTATTGCACCTAGAAATAACGGGAAAATTGGTAAAAAAAACCTAACAAATGAATTTATTTAATTTAATAACACCATAATTTCAATTGATTTAAATTGCTTCCAGGTTTCAATAAATTTTTTTCTCAATAAACATAAGCTGACTTGTTTCTATTTAGCTATGATTATTTCATTATAAGCCATATATTCCTTCATCTGCTGATAGTTGCATATCGCAATGAAATTTCCAGTTTCCTGAAATCTAGTTTTGTTTCAATGCTTTCTTAGTTAGAAAAATATATAAATTTATACCATAAAGTGTATTCTTATAGTGTTGTTGATATCTAATTACCTGGTACATTTTTTTTCTGTAGAGAATACCCTTATGTCCAAAGTGTTCTCAACATGAGAGTTCTAGAGGGGAAATCGCTGTAATGAAACCTGACATAGTGTTTTTTGGAGAAGGCCTTTCCGATGAGTTTCACAAAACGATGGGCCAGGACAAAGATTTATGCGATCTTCTCATAGTGATGGGTTCCTCTCTTAAAGTTCGCCCTGTGGCTTTAATTCCAAGTAACTGCTTTTGTTAAAAATATTTTAAACACAATTGCGTTGAAGACTAACTCGGGTTTTACCAATTTTTATTAATAGGTTCAATTCCTTCAAATATTCCGCAAATTTTAATTAATCGTGAACCATTGAATCATTTGGATTTTGATGTTCAACTTTTAGGAGATTGTGATGTCATAATTGAGGAAATTTGTAGGAGGTAAGAGATGGGTTTTAAGCCGCATAGAGATCTCATGTGTGATATAATTATGTAACAATAACAATGATCCTCTTAATTATATCTATAGTTCTGTAGCTAAAGCAATTATATTGATAATTATAAATAATTTCTAGGCTTGGTACAGGCTGGTCACATGTGTGTCAAAGCGCAACATCCCTCCAAGAGGTTTGTGCCCTGAAACCAATGCCTAAATGTGATACTGGCACTTCAGCTTCGGGGACAGATAATTTACAGCTAACCAAAGAGGTCAACAATAACTCCACAAAAGTGTCCGGGGAAGTTCCATTAACAAGCGTAAAGGATGATGAGTCAAATAGCTGCGGCTGTTCACAGTTAGCTGACATTCATTTAGCTGATTCTACATCTAATGAAATTCATTCCTCTACATTGCAATATTCGGACGATTGTCGTTCTGACCATTCTTTTGGGTTCTATAAAAATTGTACAATTGCATCTCAACTGCCAGGTTAGTATATTAAGTGAAGTTAGATTTATCTATAGAACTGTCACAAAGAACCCTTTTGTATAAAAAGAACTAACCTCTTACGGGTTTCTAAGCATTAAGAAATACCAATGAATGGTAATAACCCCTTTTGATTATAAAGTTATTCAAATATATTGCAAATCCCTTTAAGATATATAAATAATTACTTATCTTAGGCCTATTTAACATTAGAAGAATAATAAATTTACTTGCAAAATTTTGTTATTTAGGCTTGATAATTTATTAAATAAAAAAATTTATTATACATTTTGAATCTTTCGCATATTCCATCTAGCAGGCTTTGATTCCGCATTTTTTTTAAAAAACTTGTCCTACCATCTTGCTGGAAGTGATGCTTGGCCCAAGAATTTCAAAAGTTCAAACTAAAGAATTTGGTAAAGCAACGTCCTGTTGCAGAACCTTATTTCAGTCTATAATATTTTCCATTAATAGTTTTGGTACATAAAGCTGCTTGTAGCAATTGTAGCCTAACAGGATCTGTGGAGATGTTGCGGAAAGGAACCATTCTTATTATCTATTCCCTTCCAATATTAGGGGAATTTTTTTTAATGTTTAGGAGTCAATTAAGCCTTGTTGGTTAGCTCTTATGTTCCCCAAGTGGAAAAATTCATTTATAGAATCGTCTAATTAGTTTAGCTAAATATAAACATGTTCGTCTTTCTAGAACAAGTGCTAAAAACATTTCTTATATTTTTCATTACAGATCGCTCATTCCTTTTTCTTCCACCCAGCCGGTATATATTTGCAGGAGCTGAAGTTGAAATGGTAAATGATTTCAGACTGTTAAAAGACGTCGATGTTAAAAATGAACCTGAGCCAGTTTCTGATACTAAAACTTGCATCATAAGTGAAAAAAACTTTGAAAATAGCTCGGATTGTGTTAATTGCTCAACAAGCAAGATTACAGAAATTGACTGTGATAACTTTTGCAATTTTAACGACATACCAGTAGGAAGTGACAGTGTTACGGATCTTCTAGATATAAATGACATCTAAAAGTAGTTCTGTTCTACTCTTTTTGGTATTATAAATAATTTAAATTAATTACCTTAACAGTTGACTGAAATGGTAATAAATGTATGTGTGAAATTGCTTAAAGAAAAGACTACGAACTATGCAGCACTTTACTTAAATATGTTAAAACCTATTGTCATAAAGTTGCAATATTAGGTAAATGAGTTGACCCCAATAGTTTAGTTTAGGCTAATTTAAATTTTGTTGAGTCTGGTACCGGTACTACATCCATGATTCATGAATGCTAAGTAAGTTCCATACACTTTATGCTTTAATTTATTTAAAAAATAACATTTATCTATTTCAGGTGAAAGAATCTATCTAAATTTCTTGCAACCATTCTTAATGCTTGTGTCAAACGACAAGACTTTTATGTGATAGTTTAAATGGCACTGAAACGCAACTATCTGGACTGATCAATCATAAATCATTAAAGCTGGTCTAATTTATAAAGTATCTTGTTCCAACTGTTTTTCTGGATATAAAATACTATCCAGTTCTACTATATGGCTTGAAATGTCTATGAAATAGAAGTTTAGCAAAAATGTTTTAAACTATGCAAGATCCTTCACGTAGTGAATACCATGAAAAGCATGTTATCTGAGGCATTATACTGAACAAAAGTTTAGTTTTTATCTGTATGGTTCAACAAATTAACTTTGTGCATTTTGTTGTCTGATTAGGAATTTAAAAATGCAACCAATATATATATGCTAATAACAAATTGCCTCACTGTAAGGGATCTTTATCTTATGGTTTTTAAACATTGATGCTAACTACTCTCTCTCAATTCTAAGCAACGTGTATTTGCATAAAATATTTTGGAACTAATAATTTTTATTATTGTAAAAATATTTGGATGTGTTTTCCTTACACATGGAAATTGCGGAAAGTGTTCCTCATTTGATTGGTGGTATAATTAGTTTTTTATAATGCCTGTGAAATATATTGATCATCTACTGAACCTTATTGACCGACATTGAAGGGTTGAGCTGACTTTATAGTTTGTTTTTTTATAATACTCAAATGTTACCTTGCTTAATTTATAATCTAAACTATCAGTAGCAAGTCTTGTAAATGCTTATATGTTTGCATTTTAATATGTATAATTAGGTTAATTTACGTTATATAGTCTTTTAATAGTAAACCTTTTATAGAGAAGTATGTAATGGTGATACCTTTCACTTTAAAACAAAATAATTATACTCTTCAATAGTCTCGGCATAGAAATTGTGAGTTATAGCTTAATTGCTGCTGTTCTGAATAGGCATAGCATAAAAATGAAGGTTTCCTGTTATACTATCTTCTACACAAGAGGAATTTAAATGTATATAACTCTGTACGGAGATAATCTTATGAGAATCTTCATTACTGGCGATAATTTCAGAGCTTAGAGTTGCTCGTTTTTCCAGTGTTTGAAATTGATATATTTGGCATTATAGAGGCTATTAATAGTGAATTATGTTCTTGAAGAGAAATAATCATTTAACTTCCACCATGAATTGATACCTCATTCTGGGAATGATTAACTAATAGAATGAAATGTTCTGGCTAAGCTCCAACTTAAGGATTGTCAAAGTTACAATTTCTTTTAAAGGGCCACAGAATGGTTTGAATTTTGAGGGTGAGGGCTATATAATAACGTGTTTTAAGTGGAAAAAATGTATGGGCTGGGCCACATGATGGTAGGCGAAAAGCTACCTGAAATTCTGCCCCAATTTTCAAACATGTCTGTGAACCATTTAATATACGACTGAGATGGGAAGTGCCAAGCTTTCTTCTTTTACGACTGGAGATAAATCATATTGGTTAATCCTCAAATCATACAGAAATATTATGACCACCTATCTGTTTTGTATATATTTTAAGTTGGTTTTAGATTTAGGAGTGGTGCTAAACCTAAAATCTTGGGTTGAAATAATTTCTAATGGTACAAATATAAATAATGTAGGTTAGGTGTTTAACTAAGAAATTATAGAAGTCACGCTATTAGATGAAACTAATACTTATCTATGCAAAGATATACTGTGTTAATATAATTTCAGCATTTGTGGCTTAAGAAATTTATTTGAATAAACACATATTGCATAAATAATTTTTTCCTTACAAGTAAAATTTAACCAAAGAATGTATCGGCTTACTAACCATAATTTTAATGATAAAAAACTTATCAACAAAAATCAGATGATAGTAGATAAACCACTTGTATATCTTTGAGTATGTGTTATAATCTGACCTGTAGGTTTTGATTGCTAATTTCTATAAATTCTTAGTATTTTTGGTGAGAGATTTAACTGGAAATAGTGAACCCCCATTTTTTGCAATGCCCAGTTCATTTTATAGTGAGTTTTTTTGGTTGTTACATTTCTGATTGTGGTTATTTTCCACATGGAAACTTTAAATTTTAGTTATTTATTTTGTCTAATCTTGTTCACATTTTCAAGATGTAAATATATGTAAATATATCTTTTGATCCTACCCAAGTTTTTTTTACTTCTATAATCACTCATTTCTATCAACAATACAAATTTATAAAAAAAATAGTAAAGCATGATGTTACGAGTTTAAAAAAATCAATACATTACTGGTATGGCAGTCATTTACTAGGCTTTAAATTTAAAAAAAAATTATTCATTCTATTCTGTAAATAGGTTTTAATTTTTAGCCAATATTTTTCTACTGGTACTCTTATTTTTTGTTGATATGCGCATTTTTTACATTTAAAGTAATAAAAATATTTGTTCTTCCCAACGCTGTAAAAATTATGTATATATCAAAGACTCTAGTTGTGCAGTATTTGAAATCTACTAAAACATTTGGTACTGAATAGAATAGTCCCTGCTAAATACATATGTTGTTAAAAGTCCTTGCGTGGCATTCAATATTGTACTTTGGTTTTATCATTAGGGAGCCTAAATTATACATGTTGGATCAGGATTTGACTTGTAATAATCATTGCCATAAAAAATCTAGGAATTAAGTTATTATATTTGATACATATTAACATTTTGTACTGTATACATAACATGTTTACCTTATAATTCTAATGTTGGCATAAAGAAGCATTCTAAAACAAACTGCCATTTAATAATTAAATTTTAGTAAGCCAGTAACAATTATTTGTATATCTAGTTAGCAGGTACATCTTTGTCTAGCAACCAATTTTAATTACTGTAATTAAAGAATTCTGTATTTCATCATGACTGGTTCCAACTACCAGTACTTTATATTTTGAACAAATTTGAGTAGAATATCCATAAGACCATGTTCTGTAAAAATTGTTACATCGATAATGAGTGCTCTTTTAATAAAAAGCAATTGTGAAACTCCTTTCCAAATAGATAATTATCTCGAATAGTTAACTGAATTACCAATTTTTTCCCAAATAAAGCTTTGTTTTCTCCATAGTATGATGGTCTTTTTTATTTTTAGGATTTATAAAAAATTGTAAATAATGGTATAACAGCTAAACTAGCTCAAAATATTGTTTTCTGATAAAGTATTAGCAAAAGCGACAAGACTCAAAAGTATGTCAGAAAGATAAACTATTCTGTGGGAGCTTGTTACACTAAGGGGAATGAACTGTGATAGGGGAGAAAGAGTGATGTACCTGTCATGGCTCTAGTATTCAGATTCAGTAGCATGAAAACAGTTACATTCTTCTACTGTACCCATTACCACCTTTATAAATAAAATAAGATTTCCCTAAGTGTCCAAAAACCTAAGATTGAAATACATACCAATTTAAGTTCAGTAACATGTCTTCAATTCCGTTCATACTATCACCGTAATCAGTTTGATTATCATTACCCCTATTTTTTTAATCTGAAGAACTTTCTTCAGGTTCCAATTGGTAACGTAATAGTGCAGGCACTATAGCTGAGATGGATGGTCTAAGAAAAGTGCTATCTCTCTCTAACAGTAGTATTATTGTGGCTTTGAGCCTACTCTTAGGTCACTGCCAGCTAAATAGAAATCTGCATCTGATTGGCATCAGTGAGAGCCCTATGTGCTGGGCGTGCCTTGCAGAGTCGGAAACTTCTTAGTATGCACAGGTTGGAAATGAGAGATCTTTCCAATATCTTGGCGAAGGAAATCTTGTGCTTCGTTTCAGAGACTGGGCTTTTCGATGTCTAAGAAGCTGGGGCTGCACAGTGGACCTCTAGCCGAAGTGCTAGGGGGATATTTCAATAATAGGTCCCTGAGCCCAATTTTTTTTTATTTTATTTTTTTAAAAAAGAATAAATTGCTAGGGATTCAATGGTGCAAAAAATTTTTGTCGGAAACAATTATTCGTGGAGTTACGGAAATTTAAAGTTAAGCCTTTGTGCCCTATGTTTTTGAGCATCCCACATGTGCACTGAGTATTCTAGTGGGCATTTTTTAACAATAGTACCTTTTTGTTGCGTATTTTTTGTTTGTCATCAAGGGTTCCCTATTACAGTAATGCAGGCTGCAAAAGGGGGGGGGGGGGACCACAACTTATTATTTAGAAAATATGATCAATGTAAAATGGTTACTTTTCAGCAAGTTTTACAACGGAAAGTACGCCATATTTCGAGATTTGTGTACGTGTTGGATGAGGTAGGATTGATGACGAGAACGATTCTTAAAATTCATAATTTTAATCCTTGTTGGATAACGTATGACTAATGACGAAAAAGAAAGAGGCTGGAAAGCAACTGAAACCTTGAAATTTGTCTGTTAAAACGAATTTTTTATTATTATAACTATTAACATAAGGAGAAGAAATCGTCGAATATTGAGAAAGGTTAGGCGGACGATGTGGACGCAATAGCGGTTTCAGATTCCACGGGTATGGAGCCAATTGCAGGGTTTTCAGGGTTGTACAATTCTTGACAAGCCGCGAGTAAAGTCAAAAACACGTTTTTCCCTTCTCGTCGTGCCCATGTTCGAAACATATACATTGCCAAATACCCAGAATACCATTGCTTTTTACGGCCACCTCTGGGCATTGCAGCCTTGGCGTGCGCCCACGCTCCCTCAATTGTATTCGTGTGAACACCTGTTTTGGGATCCTTGAAGTGGAGAGAATGGTTGACTTTAAGGTGTTCCAGATCGTGTTCCTTTAGCACGTCGTACGCTTTCCAAAATTCTGACAACACGGTGGTGCCCGGAAGGACCCATGACACGATTATGGGCATCAGAGTATCTGAATCTCGTTTCGGGACCGGGACCATAAAAAACTTTCCTGATTCCAGTTGGATCCCTCCCAAAACCCATACTCCATCGACGCGCTTACCCCTGTGAAATTTTCTTTTCCCAAACTTTGATTCGTCGACTTCGACGGTTTTGCCGGGTCCCCCGATGGCTTGACTCTGAATCATGACCACCTGATATGCCACTTCCCGACAAAACATGCGCCAGTCCACCAATGTTTGCTGGGAAATGTAGAGTTCCCTCGAAACGAACGATTGCGGATTGATGTTATAAACATAGTAGTACACTATCAGCAAAATTTCACGAAATGACAATTTTGATTTCCCAAAAAATGACCCATCACGAACCGATTTCTCTGTGTCGCATTGTTTTTTCTTTTTTTTCCCTATTGAGACGGCTCTTCGGCAGCGCCAAACAAAGCGATCAATTTTATCAGGTTTCTCTGTCAATACCATTGCATTTCCACATTTTGGACATTCACGTGATGCGGCGATCAATTTTTTTTCTTGTAGCCATCCAAGTATTTGTCTAGGCGACTTACACATATCATGTATTTCAAAACTAGTGAGATACTCTTCCTCGGGGACATATTCTTCATAATCCTGAAGAAAATTATCCGCTTCGTCTGGACTATCAGGTTCAGACATAACTTACGACTTAAGCAGTAAATGAAAAGGGTATCTGGACTAACCAAACGTGCGAAGACGAAAGTAAAACCAAAACAAAAGTAAAACCAAACTAAAAACGCCCCGAAGTAGAGCAGGACACGAGACTTTTTTATATTTTTGGTGTGTACTAGGGAGTAATACTGGAAACGACATCAAGTGTTCACGTATTGGCGCCTGATCGAAATATCAAGTGTTCAGCGTATTGGCGCCTGACGGCGCGCGCACTCGCTTCGCTCGAGCGCTGGGGGCGCGCGGCGCCACCCCAACCCCATACTAAAAAAAGCGATGGGCCGTCTATAATGGCACTTAGAGGACAGTACCAAGCCTTGCGCATCAAGAATTGTCCAACCCGATATGCACCCAACCAAAATACTAACGATTTAACTATAACTCCTTAAGTATTCATTACCGTCAATTAATTTTAAGAGCAATAAAGGAATAATTTAGTCATGTTTTGCATTACCACATTGTTCTTTTTCGTCATCAGCCCCACGTTATCCAAAACGCATTAAAATCTAGGAATTGGAAGAATCGTCCTAGGGAAAATTCGGGAGCCGTAAATTCCCTGCAAAAGGCCAATGTTTTATCTGTGCCGATCACACCGGCGCCAGTTCGACGGGCGCATGCACACGCGACCAATTATATATTATTTTGAATTAACTATATCTCCGTCAGTATTTAATCCCGACAAATAATTTTAAGGGCAATAGATTCCTTGTGAAAAATACAATATTATAGAACCATCAAAACAAATATATAGGAGAGGGACCTATTCTTTAAAATAGCCTCCATGTTTTTAAGTGCCATAGCTACCATATAGGAGATTATCATTTTTGGTTGCAATTAGACTTTAAAGAATTAGATCATAAATAATAAATAAAGGTCCTTCTACCTCAGATTTTGGAATTGTTGTAATGGTTCATGACAGCATAATTGCTACCACCCTCACTGCTTTGTGACTTCAAATGGTATTTCTGACTGTTGTTATTCACATATATGACGATTCAATTAATAATTTGTGTTTTAATTGTAAAGCACCTTTGAGGTAAAAAATATTGAATTATTTGAGTTCCAGGAAAGCTGCAATCTAGTTTTCTTTTCTTTAACAATGCTGGTATTTTTGTCGCTATCCGAGGGTTCCAATATTGTCCGCTGCCTCCCATGACTTTTCACACCTGCAGCGCTGATAATCACTGATTGTGAAGGTAATAAAGGAAATTGATGGGGTCTTCCATAAAGAACATGTTGGAGGTTCTATTCCCTTTAATGAAAGTTAATAAACAAGCTTCACAAAAAACTTTTCATTTGAAAAACTAAGATTAGGTCTTTGGTTTCCCATGTGACAAGTTAGCAAGATACTATCAAGCCACATACAGAAAGCATGAAAAAATGGGGAATTTTCCCACCTTTTTTTGCAAACAAAAATATGGTTGAGACATGGGCACGCGCTCACGCTCACGCTGCTCGCGACGATAGCGGCCCCGGCAAAGAATTTCCTCCCCATGTATTTTCGCGACAGCGATTTTCCGTCGCTTGGAACGCTGGTGTAACAACCGGAATCTATCAAAGAGGCGGGAAGTTTAACATACGTTTCAAAGGCGATGAATTTGCATTAGTGAAGTTTTTTTCCAACTGTTTTATTGAATTTGGAGAAGTTTGTAACAAACAATTAGTAATTACACTTTTTAAGTATGTAAGTTTTCATTTCAAAAATTTTTTTTTAATAAATATCTCAATATTTTGAGTGGTAACATTTTATTGCTAAGCCTAACCATAAATGGTTTAAGTTTTGTATTGGCAATGAGTTTTCAAGTTATTAAAAACTGTATTTTGTAGTTATTTAAGACTATAATTATGATAACTGCTCATAATTTTTGTCATATTCACCAAACTTTGTTCTTTATAATTTGCATAAGATAAAACATTAATACTTTGCTCAAATGCTATTACCCTGGCTGCGTTACATCCTGTTTTTTTAATAAGTGAAAATTACCGGGAGGGGCAGGTCACTTCCATTTTGGGTGCGTCTTAATCATAGTAAAATTATTAAATCAAGGTAATCGTGATTAAATCAGGGTAATTAAAATTAAACAAATTGTTGGAAGTTTTCAACAGCAACATGGAGCAGAGCGCAGATACCGAAATAAATCCAGTGACATCAGCTACAAGTAATGAACGGTTTATTTTCGACTTGGTTAAGATATATATATATATACATTACAATTAATGAAACGATGGTAGTACAACAGAAAACTGACTAGTAAGAACAGACTAGTACTGTTGAATGACTTTAACAAAAATTAATCAAGATTAGAAAATCTAACCACGCTTTAAACGAGATTTAATCATTCTAATCAGGATCTAATTTTTTTAATCAGGATTTAATCATTTTAATCAGATTTAAACATTTTAATTAGATTTAATCATTTTAATCACGATTTAAACATTTTAATCAATATAATCGGGCGAATCGAGATTTTATCGCTCGCGGTAAATACGAAATAATAATTCTAATCATTTAGTAAATTATTCTAATAAGCTCGATAAAATCACGCACAATTATAATCATTCCAATCGGCAATATAATCATTCTTATTCTCGTTCTAATTTCTAATCGCGATTTAATCATACTAATCACGATTTAATCATTTAGTCATGATTAAATCAGATTTAAAGATTATATTAATTAATTAAACATGATTTAATCAACATAATCGTAATTAAATTGAATTTAATCAAAATAATCACGATTTAATCTTTTAAGAGATGCGTCGTTAATCAAGGAAGTGACCTGCCCCTCCAAATTACCCAATTAAAAAATACCAGCATTGTTCTGTTCCATTGTGTTCATCTACTTTTAAGAAGGCCAAAGTGTCATTTCATCAGTTACCCGCTGATGAAAATTTATACAAACTGTGGATTAAGAGCATCTCTAGGAATGATTTTGTAGTCAACGAAGCATACACTTCACATGGAAGATTGGTTTGTGGTTTGCATTTTAAGGAACTTCAGTTAATGATAGTCTGTTGTAAGGCTTATGCGTAATCGTAGGATTTGGAACCAGATGTACGTCACTACCTATTACTTAATTGGTGGCATTACATATGAGCCAATATACGATAAGGTCTCAAATTCGAATATAACTACCATCAGAAACGAAAAGAATGTTTATCCACATCATCCAGCATATTTCAACATTATCCAGCATGTTCCTACATCATCCAGCATGTTCCTACATCCTTCAGCATGTTCCTACATCCTTCAGCATGTTCCTACATCATCCAGTAATTTTAATTGAATCTTGATGAATTTTACTTAAAAAAAGCTGATTACTTTAATGTGAGCGTGGGACTACTAAGTTATCGAGATTCTTAGTCAGGAATGGATTAAAAGCAATTAACCAAAACCAATTTTAACTTAAATTATGGTAAAAAAAAATGGGAATCTCTACATTTAGGCCTAACCCATATTGTGATTTGTGAACTGTGAGTGAGACTAGTGAGTCTGTGATTTAGAATGCTTACATGTCTCATACATAGATTTTCAGCAATCTTCAACATTGTCTCACTTTGTTAACTGTAAAAATAATATTCTAGTTTTATAATCTGCATTACATTTACTACTTATTTACTTAAATTGAAGTTAACTTTGTAAATATTAAAACAACTTACTGTCAAAGAACTCTAAGAATAAAATCGAAAAACAACAGCTGATAAGAGGACACATGACTAGTTCTTTTGTTTACATTATTAACGTCGACAGCGTCTTCTTTGTCTGGTTTTCTCGGCGCGTATTTTGATTTAAAAAATATCCAAATGTATTTTACTTATTTATTAATAAGTAATTTAAAGATTACGGAAAGAAATTATAACCCTAAAATTACACAATTAGTAATAATTAATGAAACTCTAAAAATTGGAACGTTTTCGCCATATACTCCAGCCATTTCTTAGTTGTTACGTCAGCGCCAAAGGTCGATGTAGGAAAAAAGTTAACTAATTTCACTTTCGCAATTTTCAGTCGATCGCTGGGGCCGCTATCGTCGCGAGCAGCGTGAGCGCGTGCAGGGGGCCGTGGTTGAGATAAAGTTTAAAGTTTAAAGTGGCCAAAATCAGCATGGCGCCATTTTAATTAAAATTAAATTTACTTAGTAAATAAAGAGTACTTTCATTCTAATTTTTAAACAAGCAATTAATAGAATAGAGGTTTATAAAAATTTCACTATCCCTAAACATCCAATCACTGAGTTTTACTATCTCAATATCCTCCACTGTTCGCCACATATTATGCAATGTATTAACCAAGTTGTTCATAACTGTGCAACCAGGCCTAAAATTGCTTTCCATTAGACAGAGAAATTGTAAACTAGGTAATTTAATTTAATTAATTGTCTAGCGACTTGCACGATAATACGAGAAGTAATCAATATCGAAATCTAAAAGTGCACAAGATATTTTATTTCCCCCTTGATGATGGACCAATAACGTTGTCCGAAACTAGTCAGGTTAATTTTTTAATTTTTTGAAATAAAATATCTTCTGCATTTTTAGATTTCGTTGATATTGATTACTTCTTCTCATAGGTAATTTAACCACTGTCAGATGACCTGTACACCGATTACCAAACGCGTAGTCAACACTGATAAAGGTACAGACTAATGATTACGCGCAGAGTTGCCAGAATAATATTTTAGATCTCGCACAAACCAAATTTAAAACAAGCCCAAATTCCCGCACAAGCCAAAATCGGATTAACCCCAAAAGAGCCCAAATTCCCGCCCCAAAAAAATTACCAATTTCTGCTATAGAACGGGAATTGGCGCGTTATTTGAAAATAATTTTGGAAAATTATTGAAAACATCACACTTTGCAAAGCTGGGTCCAGCTTATATTTTCTAGGAACGTTGATTCCCGTTATGAAGGATGGGGTTGGAAGGGGGAAAACCGGTACCCCGTTACTTCGCCTCGAATTTTGGGAACCAGCCCAAAAAACCGCCTCCCGCCCAAAGGTTTTTTCCCCGCCACAGCCTCCGCAAAGCAGCCCAATTTGGGCGGAAAACCGCCCATCTGGCAACTCTGATTACGCGTAATCTCATTAGTACAGTCAAAGGTACAGGTTTGTACACCGATTACGCGGAGTGACTAGTAGGGTGTATTGAAAAAATCGAAAGTTTTAATTTGAATGAGGCACTATGCAGAAAAGTTGTGGGACCATGGCAGTAACTCGTACAAAAAAGCCGGGCTTGATCAAAATCCCGAAAATTTTACTAAAATTGAGATTTTGTATAAGAAAGTTCGGATGGACTTTCCACGTGTAGATTTTGGTACATGTGCAATCTATAGTCACTAAAAACTAGATCAAGCCTAATGAGAAGTTTCGGGTACTTTGAGCGGTGGTTCGCCCCCTCAAACAGTCTTAAAAATTTTGCATTCCTCATCACAAACACAGATGCGCATTAAGTTGACAAACACTGCTGCGGGCAGTGATCGTTTCGTCACGTCGATTCGAGAAACTGCTGCTATATCATCAGCAGTATTGCTGGATTATGCAATAATCACTCCTGAAAATCAATCATGCGTTATTGACAAATTGGCTAGTTCCTTGGTGGAACAATGAGATTGGTAGGCTTCGCAAAGAATCTAGGAGGCTTTTTAATAAAGCTAAGAGGTCGGTTGCCTACAAGCACACCCTCACTGCATACTCGTGGAGGAATTTCTGTGAGAATATCTATATTCCCAGTACGGCTAAGTTAATGAAAGTTATGGGCAACGATAAGACTAAACATCTTGACACTATTGAGTTGAAAGATGGTAGTCATTCTTCGTATGTTAGATGTACACTTTCCTGACTCCAGAATTACGAACAGTACTGATTCTGACGCACTCCAGACTTATTTGGGCAATAAAGTCTTTTAAGCCCTATAAGTCTCCGGGGCTGGATGGGACCATTCCCATTCTGTTGCAGGAGGGCATTGATATTATCTGCCCAATGTTGAGTAGAATCTATAGGGCGTGTATTGCCCTTAGATATATTCCTAGTACCTGGAAACTTTCTAGGGTGACCTCGAGAAATCTAACTATCTCGAGGCTAAGGTCTTTAGGCCAATCACTTTGACTTCCTTTTTTCTAAAGATTTTGGAGCAATTGGTAGACAATTATATTAGAGGGGAGGTTATTTCTCATACACCTCTCTCAACGGCTCAGTATGCCTACCAAAAGGGCAAATCTACTGAGACTGCCCTTCATGGCATAACTAACTGCATTGAAAGGGCTATTAACTTTAAGGAAATAGCGTTAGCAGTTTTCCTTGATATAGAGGGTGCTTTTGATAAGGTGTCCAGCGCAGTCATCATGAAGGCTGCAAAGCGCTTTGGCATTAATGACACACTGTCTTTGGAACAAAGCTATGCTGACGAATCATGTGGTGGTATCCTCCCTGCTTGGTGAATCCCTTATTGTCACCACCAGCCTTGGTGCCTGGTTGTGGATGAACTTTCGGTGAGGCTAAACAGGGATGGGTTCCGCTGCTTCGGCTCTGCCGACGATATCGCCATCATCTTTACGGGAAAGTTCCCCAACACTATTAGCGATTTAGTAAGAGGGGCTCTTGCATCAGTGGAAAACTGGTGCAAGGAAGTTGATCTTACGGTTAATCCTAATAAAACGGTTCTTGTTCCTTTTACTCGCAACACTCTTAATGATATCTTCTTATTTAGGACTATTTTGAGTGGAAGAACGGAGGTTAAGTACCTTGGTGTTATTCTTGACAGCAAACTAACGTGGAAGTCTCACCTGTACTCTATAGTTAAGAAGGCTAAGATGTTACTTTGGAGAACTAGCAGTTAGCAGGTCATGGGGACTTAGCCCTTAAGTGGTCTTCTGGCTGTACACCATGATCATCAGACCATGCTGCAGTGGTCTGGTGGCCTAGAGTCCGAATCAAGACTGTGCAGAGCGATCTGCGCATCCTACAAAGGCTGGCTTGTGTCAGCATCACAGGAGCTATGAGAACAGCCCCAAGTGCTTCTCTAGAAATTCTCCTTAACATTCTTCCTCTTCATCTTTTCATAGAGGAAGCTGCTGCTATGGGAGCCTATAGGCTCAACCAGAATGGTTGGTGGAAGGCGAATATTTGGGATAATAGCCACACCAAGATCTACCGGGAAATTTCAAGTCAGCTACCTGTCTACCTAATGGCTTCTGATACGATGTTAAATTTTAGTAAGCCTTTCAATACTTATTTTCCAAGCCGTACGGAGTGGGCCAATCATAGTACCCTCGGGACCAGAGGAGAAATTGTCTGGTTAACCGATGGGTCTAAGACCCACTCTGGCTCTGGTTCGGGGATGTATTGTCGGGAACGACTCATAATTACGAAAATCACAACTCCGAATACAAAATTCCCATAAATTCCCATATCGCCGAATTCCTATTTCTCCGAATTCCCATAACTCCGAATTCCCATTACGTAGAATTCTCATATCTTCGAACCAAAACCCCGAATACAAAATTCCCATAACTTCGCATTCCCATAACTTCGAATTCCCATAACTTTGAATTCCCATAACTTCGAATTCTCATAACTTCGAATTCTCATAACTTTGAATTCCCATAACTTCGAATTCCCATAACTTCGAATTCCCATAACTTTGAATTCCCATAACTTCGAATTCCCATAACATCGCATTCCCATAACTTCGAAATCCCATAACTTCGAATAGTAGTTTTTTGGGTACGGAAATGCTAATTATTATTCTCAACTCAATGGTGAAGTTTGTTTTCGTTGTAAAGCTCTCTTGCGGAAGTGAATAGGAGAAAGCGTGTTGATTTCAAATAAATGATGAAAAAAGGACTATAATTAACGGAAATAATGGAAAGATTCAATAGGCCATATCATAAGTAACATAATAAGAGTAAGTATGACAATTAACGAGATTTACAACGGAACTGATCTTCATAGCTATTGCGCAATCCAGATGTTTTATCAGCACAGAGCCCCCTAGTGTCTAAAACACGCGAGACTTCCGCCTAAGCCAAACTATCTGGTTTCCGATAGATCGGCGGAATATTACACTTAATTGATAAAATAAAAAATAAAATTCGGCGGCACGAGCCCAAATGAAATATGTTTTTTGGCACGCGGGCTTCAAAACAAAGGCAAAGTTCCTCACGACTCCAGAACGGGCTCTCCGTTTTTTTTTATTATATTCTTAAAGAAAATTATTCACCAAGGACGGTAACTTCAAGAGAGTATTTTTGTCGCAAAAAGGTTCTGTAAGGAAATTACAATTAAAGCAATAGAAAGTGTCCTACTTATTGTAGTTATGGCACCTATGGCTATATCTAGTTATATATTTGAAACTCAGGTATTATAAATATCATACGTTTATAATATTATTCAATAAGTATATCACTTTGGAAAATATTTTACTAACGTCTCGTAAGAGCTAATCACAGAGTGACGTCATCATGGTACGAAAATCTCCCGGCTAGACACGATAAGGAGCAGACGCAAAACGTCACCGAAGTCCATTATAAAGTCTCTCGTATCTAGCTCTCAGTAAAAGTTTTGCATGTAAAAGGAAGTGACAGACTTATGTAAAATATTACAAACTTATGTAAATATGTACTGGTGAAATAACATCACCCGAGTTCAACTGATAAATTACCTATACTTGAAAATTATAATTAATGATTATTTGTAATTTAAGATTAAATCTTGTCACATCAGGGCCGTGCCGAGCTTTCGTGGGGCTTCGATTTGCACTCCCCCCCCCCCTTGAACTTTTCCCGTGGGCACCTTCAGCTTGCGGGCCCCCTAACAGTCCCTCATGGGCCCTTTTCAACGGGACAATGCGGATTTTGCCCCCCCCCCACTTTCCCCTTGTCTGCACGGCCTTGTGTCCCATATCAATTCAATCTAATAATCACCCCGATAATCAACCCCGATCATTGCCAATTTATTTGTTGAGAATTTGGAAGACGTTTTATGGACGATATTTTCTTTGTGTGGTCACGCAATAGACAAAATTTCGACGCTTTTCACCAATCTATTAATAATATTAATTAGAAAATTAAATTTACTTTAGAATTAGAAAACTCTGGTTGATTATCGTTTTTAGATATTAATATTGAGAAAAAACAAAATGGCTTATGTTTCACGATGTACCAAAAACCAACTCGTCCAAAAACGTTTCTAAATTTCAATTCCAATCATCCTCACCAGGTGAAAACATCAGTGATAAAGGGTCTAAAAAGCCACATTGAGAAAATATCTGATAATCCCATTTTAGATAAACAAATTATAACTAATCAATGAACAAGCTCGGACTATCCTAAAAGTTTGGTGACTTCTATTCTGAACCAAAATATAGTTCAAAATTTAAAACCAGTTGATTCTGAAAAATTAAAAACATTGGTTCTCCCATACATGAAGAACACGACGGAAAAATTAAAACGTATTTTAAAACCATTTGGTATTAATCTAGTTTCGAAAACCACTATCACATTAGGAAAACAACTTTCAAAATTAAAACCAAAAATTTCCGAAGAAAATTTACGAGGTGTAATTTATGAAATTCCCTGCTCGTGTTCTAATGTATACATTGGAGAAACCAAACGTTCAATTACCGATAGAATTAAAGAACATAAAATTTGTAGAAAGAACTGTGATTTGACAAATGGTATTGCGAAGCATATTTGGGAAAATTCTTAGAAGGCATATTTATTCGAAAAAAGTGTACTTTAAATTTAGATAGAGGCTGTTCAGAAATAACTAACTGGGGTTTACTTAATAGGTGGTTTTTTTTTCGCCTGTCCCAGGACAAAAAGTGTAAACTTTTTACCCTAAAATGTTTTATTCGCCTGTTCTCGGGGTAAGATTTACCCTGTTCCGAATTTTGTTCGCTTGTTCCAGAGCTCAAACGTTACACTTTTTACTCCTCCTCGAAAGGAGGTCTAGAGGGAGTAATCTTGCTTATATATAAAATTCATCTGCTTAAATTTCATTTCACGAAAACATAACGGGTTTTGAAGCTTTTAATAACGAATATCCAATTGTTAAATGCTATTTAATGACTATAAAAGTTGCTTGATGACCACTAAAGGTGGTGTCTTGGGTATTAGCCTAGCTGATTATTATTATTATTATTATTATTAAATAAATAAGCCCGGACAGACCCACAGACATACAGACAGACCCACAGACAGACACGGTGATTGTAATACAACTCCAGGGTACAAAGTACCCTCGGAGAGGTAAAAACCATTTAATATGTTTTTGCTTAATTAATTAATAGACCTTCATTAAAAAAAATGCTATTTGCAAATTTGTTACTATCTAGTTTATACCAATTAAAGTGTTATTGCACAGTAGTTTTAAAATATCATGACTGATGACGCGTCTATATCTAAAAATATTCAAGCTAGAAAGGTTTGTTGATTTAATAATAATAATATTTCGCAAAATAAAACTCTGCGGGCAACCACAGAGGCCTATACGTGGTGGTTAGATTCCATTAAAAATTAGATTAAAGATTTGAAAGCTCTACAAGAAAGGTTTAAATAGATAAAACCAAATTAAAAAAAATTAAATTTAACATAAGAAATTAAGAATTTTGGGGAAGCCAAATGCCAAAAAAGAATTCCGATACGCAAGAACGAAATAGCGGAATTGAATTCTGAGTGACATTCTCCCTGATTCCAGCCCAGCACCGTAACCAGGATTTGATTTCGGAGGGAGCACACAATGGGAATCAAAAAAAGCCATACGTTTCGGGGGAGGTGGACTTGCCCCTTGGCCCACCCATCTGGCTATACCACTGCATGCTCCTCTCTAGTTGAACTCTGTTTGAACCCAAAAACGAACCTTTTTCTATTTGACTAGGCAAAAACCTAACTTTCCCCCCTACCCCTCTAAGACCGAGGGGTAAGACAGTCTCATATAATCGGTACACCGAGTTCGTGCATTTAGTACTGTTAAAGGTACATATTTTCAAGAGTTCACGAGTTCCATTTAGCACTGTCAAAGGTACGGCAGTGTACACCGAGTTCACAGAGTGTCTTACCCCTCGTCTAAGACGAAGCACTTAATTACATACGTTCCTGATTTCCATACGTGACAAGTCACAACGTAACTAAAACCAAAAAAAGAAATGTCATAGCACCCACTTAAAGGAAGAAACAACTGGACCATGATTATCCAAATTATAGTTCGACTATTCAAATTTGTTTAATGCTGGGAAAAGGGTGGGGCTACTATCACTCTGCTGAGCGCCTGACACGTAGTCACAGAGTGGATAAGAGATTGGTTATGTAAGGTTACAAGGTAGTCGTTTTGGTACGGGTTTACCTCAATAGATCACCGTAAAACGAAATAGAGGCTACGCGGTACCGTATTTCGACTTACTCGAATTCGTTTTTTAGTGTTTGTCGAAAGAGTATTTCATATTTCGTTTATACTATAAATATGAAAAATAGAATCAATATAGTTTCAAAATTATTGGTTGTTTTCATTTTGAAAAAGCATGGGGTAAAAGTTAAACTGTTATTCAATTTAAATAAGCTTAATTTTTTTTGAACTAGCGTATTGACGTGGGATCTTTCGGGGCCCCCTGATCCAGGAACTCTAAGTCCGCCCCTTTGCGTCTTTGCGTAATACAGCAAACCGGAAGCTGTCAAACATGCATTGAAACCGGGTAAATCGATATTGTTTCCACATATTACAATTAAAGATTTTGTAAAATTGCGATGTTTAAATCGGGCGCCGAATTCGTGAGGCTACCGGCGAGCCGCGAGCGGTCGAATTTCTCACGCAAAGAATTGCTATTGCGGTTCAAAGAGGGAACGCAGCATCAGTTCTTAACTCGTTCCCCCCTGGTGCTTCGCTCGCCGATTACCTGGCAACCTTGTGATAATTTATTTTATTTTATTTTGGTTCACCATAAACATTCTATGTAACTTTGTTTAAGTGCTTAAAGTGAATAAATCTATTACTAATAGTACGAAGCGCTCTTCAATCACACGTTTAAAGAAGAGGAAAAAATTCGCCATTTTGGAAAATGACGACCAAAGTTATAAACAAGGAAACAAAAATATATTTTTGTAATATGAATCGTGTACCCGTGTGTTTTCTCAGATTGTTTATTGTTAGTAGTTATTTTAGTTTAAAGAGTGTAATTTGATATTTTTAATATTTTTGGAAATACTACTGAAATTAAATACTATTATAAATAATTATAATTGAAAAATACAGCAATTCCAAAATTCTTGGTTATTTTTATTTGTAACGAGATGGCGTTGGGAGCCCAAAATGAATTAAAATGACAAGATAATTAATTCGAGGAATTTCAGTAATATAAATTATTTGATATAAAAAGCAGATAAAATGTTCAAACTGAAAATAAAATTAACAGAAAAAATTTATCTAAATTATATGCGGAAGCGAGATTTGAACTGACGCCCGGTAGATTGACAGAGCGCGTCTTTAACAATTACACCGGCCTCTTCGCTGAGTGCAATGGCCAAAAAGAAAAATATGTATAAATGTAAAAGCATCCAAGTCTTAGCGATAAATTGACAACGAAATAGCCAGAAATAACCGAATTACAATTACATACAGGTCAAATCGCTAATTATTTTATTGCACAAACTCAATTTGCAACTAGATTTTGTATTATTTATGAATTATCTTTAATTTTGACTAGAAACTAAACCCGTTTTGCCTGAATGCTCGTATTTTCTCAACGACGTTCGGCCATCTTTTTATATTTAATTTCTAGCCGGGAAGCCGAAAAGCGCATGCGCGCAGTCGTGAAACGAATATACTTCAACCTGTGTTGCCACGTCAATTTGCCGTTGTATAGGGCTCTTGATGATCTACACAACGCAAACGAAGAGGAATTTCCCCCGCTTGGCTACGTTTTTTCGCGTTCCCAATCATACCCGATCACACACACACACACACACACACACACACACACACACACAAGGACGACACCAGCCTATAATGACTCGTTTACTATAAATAGTACACGATTCATAAAAAGCAACATATTCAGATACTGCGTAATCCAATAAGTAACATAATACAATTCCTATTCTCCTAATGATAAATTACTTAATGATAGTCTGTCTCGGCAATGACCATATAGATCATTAATAATAATAATAATAATAATATTTATTTCGCAACACAAAGTTTGCAGGCAACCACAGAGGCAAAGCCTATACAGGGTGGTTACCAAAACAGTACAAACAATTAAAATAAATAATTTAAAAACAAATACACAATATAAATTATACCAGATATTAATTAAATTATAAATAAATAAATTAAGAATTTTGAATAAGCCAATCCGAAAAGAAGACCGAAAATGTTGAATTGAAAGAGAAGTGGCATTCTACCGGATGTCAGCTGGCAAAAGATTCCAAGTCCGTGCACTTCTGAAGAAGAATGAATTTTCTAAAGCCAAGCATCTAGCAAACTTTAGATTATACGTAGGGCAGGTCTTCCGGGTGCATAATGTCATTTTGTCATCTGTATTAAAGGTCGGTGACTTGACAATTTTCAAGAGTGTGACCATATCCGAAACACTTCTACGAACGGAGAGTGGCCAAAGGTGAAGATTTCGTAAGCGTTGGCTATAAGGAATATGACCAGGTAGTAACTCGGGAAATTACGCTGTACGCGTTCCAGTGCTGCAATATCCTTAT
The DNA here is from genome assembly GCF_980474605.1 of Leiobunum rupestre. Taxonomy (NCBI): domain Eukaryota; kingdom Metazoa; phylum Arthropoda; class Arachnida; order Opiliones; family Sclerosomatidae; genus Leiobunum; species Leiobunum rupestre. Next base: position 24,112,957 of record NC_143394.1, on the reverse strand, counting down.
TGAGATAAGGATTCCAAACTGGAGACGCATAGTCCAGCACTGGCAAGCACATCGAACGAAAGAATGTGGTAGATGCAGGCGTAAAACCAGTGGTTCTACGAATAAGACCACAAAAGCGGCGAGCTTGATTGCTAGCGTAATTAATGTGGGAGGTCCACTTTAGATCTCTTGAAACGATGACACCGAGAATCTTCATAGAGTACACACGGTTAAGTGGAACGCCATTAATATTATAGGTGACATCATCATGGGACTTCCTCCATGTAATTACCATGACGTAGCATTTTTTAATATTGAGGGAAATGTTGTTGGCCACACCCCAATTGAAAATACTAGTGATGTTATCTTGCAAGTTCAAAAGATCCGTGGAAGATCTAATTGCGAGAGATATATAGCTGTCATCCGCATACTGATATAGATAACATTTTGAAGTCAACACAGATGGGTCATTCCATGACAAAACGACCTAGTTTTTTTTAATTTTAACACCCGACCCCTTTCGATTTCGCCAAAATTTTGTATACAAGGTTTTTTGGGCCTAGGAAAACGATTTTGACAGTTTCATAACGATCGGTTCAGCCGTTTACGAGATACAGCATACGCGTTTTTTCAAAAGTTCGCCTTGACCCCCTAAATGTTTTCTAGTATATCTTATGACATAATTATCGCAAAATCACATGTAATACCTCATTTTAAAGACAATGCGCACCCTAATATGAATATTTAATCAGAGTTGTCATTTGACGTAAATGTCATTAAAATCTGGGCCTTTAAATAATTTGACCTTTGACCTTGCCCAGACACCTCAGTCGTAGGTCAACGATTTTAGCATTTTTAAAATTCCCACTATCGAATACATAATAATCACTCAAAATCTCAAAGTAATATTTGTAGTTTTCGAGATATTAATTTTTGAAATTTACCCCACCACACACAAAATGAAATACCAAAACCATTTATTTTTATAGTTTACACACCAATTAATTTTTTATTTACACAAAACAGCTTAAACTTCTTTATACATGGAAAAGGCTTTGGTAATTTTATTTTTATCGTGTTCTTTGATTTGATAGCCTTTCGAATTTGGTAAACCTACAAGAATTTCAATTGCACATAGAACATTTTCACTTGACACCCAACTGCTATCGATCCTTCTGGGCCATGTGTATTTGTCCGAAATACCAGGGGGACGCAAAAAGTTTACAAAGAAGTCTCCAAACTCTTCTGATACTTCCTCAATTAATTCAACGTAAAGTTGGCCTTTGTAGACGCTGGCTACCAAATTTCCCACTTTAAAGTTTTCAGCCTCTTGATTTCGAGTATCTGACAATTCTAAAGTCGAAACGTTAACTGTGGTTAGCGAATCGTCATTAGATAACGGAGAAACCATGATTTCATTTAACGATTTCGGAACGAATTTATGAAACCCTCGAGTTCCTTTTACTGTTATGGCTTTAGAAAACCTTTCTTTTAAAAGTTCCTTTTGTCGCTCAATTTCTTCGTTTTTAACATAGATGAACTTGATATTTTCGAAGTTTGATAGGCAGAAATTAAACATATCTGTTGGAGTCAAAATCTGTCCAGTCACTGGTCGCTGAAGACTGACTCTTGCTGTTTTACGCTTCACTGTTCCGCCAATTCCGTCACAAGGTCCCTTGCCATGAGATGTGGCAAAAAAATGCCATTCAGCGTCCAAACCAAAATCTTGTTTGTGGCAACAGAGATTAGAAAAGTTGTATTTGTTTTTATACTGTCCAGCACATCCATCCGTAAAATAAATTAGCTTTCTAACATTAGGAACATGTGTTTTTATATTTGGAATTAGATAAGTTAAAAAACTGTGAACAGTATTGGTTGTATGTGTTCTGGTATCACTGATAATACAAAAATTTAAGTGGTTAAGTTCTCCGTTTTCGACTACCCTGAAGTAGATTACGAAGGGATGCACTGTCGCTTGAGAATTGTCCCAATGGAACCCTTGTGCTTCGTCTTGAATTACGAAGGAATAGTTCTCCGCAAAATCACCGAGAACAATTACGTCACCAGGTTTTAGAGTTTTTTAAGATAATTAGATTGCGACTTAGATGTGTAATGATGACGCGTTAGTTCAAGTAGTTTAATGGCCAAAGAGTCGAAAAAGTTTTCAACACTCTCGCTCAAGGTCATGAGCTTTGTGCTGTCAGTTGTCACCCATTGCATGAACTTTATATTTTCAAAATCTTCTAAAAGGTTCGTTAAATATTCATTTTCAAGTAGACCATTTTTCCCAGGACAGTCCTTGCACACCCTCATCATACAATTCCTGTTTTGAGTGTCACACACGGTGAGCGCCATGAAATCGATATCACATTTTAAAGGACAAGGAGACGGTAGAGCTGATATCATTAGCTTGACATTTTGGTGATAGGTGCAGACACACACTGAATGTGTACCTGACGAACCTGCTAATACACACCAAGGTGGTCGTAGATAACAAAATGACGAAAATCCTAACGTCAAATCATGCTCTTCCTTGAATTTGTTATTCGCTAACGAAAACTCCGGCAGCGCCCCCTATCCACATTGCGCGTAACTGTATAGTGGTGATCAGCATTCAGCAAATAGTGGTGTGCTACTGATGAGATGGTATTATATACGTTTAAACAGCGAATTAGTGTTTTCTTGGTAAGTAGGATTGAATGTCAAGTTTAAAGACATAATGTTTGGTTCTAATTATATACTGTCATTAAGATTTGAAGTCCTTTTGGGTTTACTTAAAACATTGTTAGAGTAGGCCTTGGAGCAATATTGTTCAAATAAAACATGACATCTCAAAAAGGTATGCTAACATTTAATTGGTATTCTATTATATTATCCTATTTTAACCTTTATTTATTCCATAATAGTGAATCTCACCATGGTTGAAATTTGTAAATACATTGGGGAAAAGCCAAGAGCCTTAGAAGAAGGAGAACGGATGTTTAGAGAAAGCCCAAAAGGATCAAAATGGGAACAAACTGGAGAAAGTTGCTCGGGCCAAATTTTCGTGGCTTAAAAAAGTACAAGTATTGGAATATGGCCTCTTAATTAACTTAAATAATCCATTCCTAGCTTTTAGCCCAGATGGATTATACATGGAAAATGGAGAGATAAAATTACTCGAGATTAAGAGTCCTTATGTAGCAAAGAAAATATCAATTGAAGATGCTGTCGCTCAAAACAAATTAAACTTCTTGAAAATGGGAAAAGACGGAATTTATTTACCAACTAACGATTGTAGAGGCTACTATGCACAAATTCAGCGTGGCCTTTATGTGTTAAACATAAACATGCTAATTTTCCAAGGGCTATCTTTTAATTGATATTCTAAGAGACGAAGATTATTTGAAACAAAACATAGTCAAATTGTGAAATTTTTATTTCAAATTATATTTACCATTACTAGTCAAGAGTAAGTGATTTTTAAAACAAAAAAGTTCCTATTTTGTACTGTGCCAATTAGTATTATATAAAAAAAGTAAAATGAATTTGATCAATTAATGTTATAAATGAATTTTTACTTGAAGTCTTATTTATAATAAAAGATTTTTAAACTTATTTGATAAAAATTAATAAAATAATCATCATCGTCATTAAATAAGATTTAAACTTAGTCATCAAATTTATCATCTGCTAGAATTGGTTTTAGTAAATTTACTAATCCACATATGACCTTCAGAATTTCGTCACAGTAGGGAACTAAATCAAGGTCAAATTTATCATTTAAAATTTTAAATAATTTGATTCTTTGAATGGTTATCTCCACGTGAACACGAGCGGATGCAATTTTTTGATTTTTTACACTTTCTTCCTTACTAAACTGTTTTTTTCTCTCAAAAATGGAGGGATGTGTAGAGCTATGCCATTGGCCGCACATTCATCTTCAATAAGGAAGCCTAAATTTAAGTTGAATGAGTTTTAAAATATTTTTTTAACATATTACACTTTTATGCATACCTTTGTCAACCATAATTCCATCAATAAATTGTTCACAAAGATTTATGACCCCACTCTCAAGGGTGACTTCCTTGTCGCTTACTTTTCCACCCCAGGGGTCGCTAACGAGCGTGATCATGCCAGAAGGTGAAATTCCAATGATAATTTTTATTGTGTGAGTTCCTTTATAATGGTTGTAGGTTGCCACTCTGTCGTGAAATGTGTTGGGCTTCATCATAGGTACTTCTGAGCAGTCCAACACAATGCGAGTATTATTAAACTCTTTAAAACATTTAGGAGAGTTACTTCTGATATTTTCCATATCCGGCCAAAAGATAAATTTCTTCAAAACTTCAGCAAGGGCACAAAGGGTTCTTTTGAAATATGTTGAAACTGATCGATTCGAAATGACAAATAATTAAGCCAAAGCGTCAAATGTCAAATTTGACTTAAGCTTCATTACGGTTAACAACACCCTATCTTTTACAGGCATTAGAAAATTAGAGAGCTCGCTCTGGTTTTCAAGCCCTAAAACCTCACTTGAAAGGCTTTCAAATAGTTCTTTCCCAATGCCAGAAAGAGACACAAAATCAACAGTTCTCATTCCATTGCTTGAAATTCCAACTCTTGACCCAGCAAAATACTTTCCATGGTCCAAATAAACTTGAACACCAATAGACGCATTCGTTACTCTAGATGGTTTGTGAGATTGGTCCTTTCCTTGAGCTTCAGTTGTTACTTCAGATAGCATAGCTAAGTTTGATAATGACAAAACATTATCATCCGGAGCTGGTTCACTTGCGCTTTCAACAACTTTTGGAGCAATGGAATCTGTTATTGGTGATGTTGAACATAGAACTGCTTGATTTCAAATTAAATTTATGTTATTATTCTATTTATTATTTCACAAAAGTTTACCATAAAATAAGAATACCTTTAGAACGCTTTACGTCGTTGAGCTCGTTCTTTTATTCTAACTTCGGTTGATTCTTTAATTGGCTTACATGGCCATTTTTGGGAGGGAATGGCGTTACATTTCAAACGTCTTCTTACAGATCTACCATCTATTGATGAGTTTTTCGATTAATTTATTTTAAAATAATTAATATTATTTGCATCTCACCATTTCTTTCCAAGAAGTCATCATCTGTAAAATGGGCGCTACAAATCTGAGCCCACTTACTAGGCCTTTTCCCCGACTTTATCTTTGTTAACCATACATTTAAAAGTTTCTTACAACTTGGGAATTTATGAAATGATAATCCTGGCTTTGGTTCTTCTCTATTTTCTTCAGTTTTACGTTTTTTAAGCGCAGTATTATTGCAAAAAGGGACCGCACAACTTCTCCCACCTCTAGCGTTAATGTGAACCGCCATATTTCTTGGATTTGTTTTGATTTTGATCACCACTATACGCTGGAAAACCAAGCTGCAGGGGTAGCGACGGCAGCGCCACCTATACCCGTTTCGCTAGCGAATAGAGCTCTCTCAGGTTCAGCAGTACAAGCCTCTTTTGATGATGTTCTTTTTGACCTGTCTCGTGGTTTCTAACTGACACAAACTCCTTTTGTCCAGGTGTCATACGACTGTTATCGTCATTTTCGTAAAATTCAACGACCTTTGATTTAACGTCTTCGGTCAATATTAATCCCTTCGATTGTTTCTCTGGTAGCGAAAGAATTCCTTGACTAGATTTAAGATTCCTGCTTCGTTTGACCATGTATTCTGGTGCTCCAAATTCCTCCATTGTGCGTTGTATTCCAAATGGTGACAAGGTCAGGATCTGAAGCTTTTCGCCGTATGATGTCTTGGAGTTATTGAATTTCTCTCTCAGTTCGTTCAAAATATTCTCATATAATCGATGTTCTTCGAGCTTTCTAAAAACATCGTCCGTAACCATATTATCGTCTGTTTCATCAAGAGAAATTTCCATTGACTCTTCTAATTTGCGTTTCAATGAATTGTTCACAGCGTTTAACTTAGTCCTGCTTAGAATTGTTTTTTGGCGAGATGACAAACCTTCTGTACAAAAGTTAAAAAATATATGTATTTATATATGTATACATATACAGGGTCTTTTTTTTGCTCGGAAAAGTGTTTTTTTTTCAAAAACTATTTATAGTACCGATTTCAAATTTGGAAGGTCAATTCTCTATACCGGGGGACATCAGTTTGAGAAATTTGAGCGTTTTCGGTAATTTTTTTCACCAATTTTTAAAAATTATTTTTCGACCACTAGGTGCGAGATAAAAAATTTCTATTATAAAGTTGTAGGCCGTCATCGAAAACCCTTAAAAATTGTTCACTCGACGAAAAACAACTTATTTATCAGTGAAAATTCGAGCTTGAAAAATTTACAAGTTGGTGAAGCCAAATTACGATTGTTTGAAACGATAATTGAAAAGGGAACAAGTCTAATACAAACGTAGTAGAGTTTTCACACTTGAAAAAATGTACACGTTTGGTTTTTAAATGCAGATATTTTATTCACATAAATTTTTACAAAACATTTTCAATAATATCACCATTGGCTGCAACACAGGTGTGACGTCTCGGCAAGCACTGATTATTCGTCTAATGAGTTCCTCCCTAGTTTCAATGGGCGTGGCGTATACCTTTGCTTTAACGAATCCCCAGAGAAAATAATCCAGCGGTGTTAGGTCAGGTGACCTTGCTGGCCAATGCACTGGACCATTTCTCCCTATCCACCTTTCAGGAAACTCGTTGTTGAGGTGCTCAGTTACTTGCCGGGAAAAATGCGGAGGGGCGCCATCTTGCTGAAACCACAACTGACGTCTTTCAGCCAATGGAAGGTCGTCGATTGCGTCACTCAGTTCGTTCTGTAGAAAATGTAAATACCTTTGGCCGTTGAGGTTCGTCGGCAGGAAAAAGGGACCAATCAAACGGTTTCCAACAAGTCCAACCCAAACATTGACCCGTTCAAATTGAACCTGGTGATGATATTCAAAACCCCAATGTGGGTTGATGTCAGACCAAAGATGGCTGTTTTGATGATTAAAGGGCCCATCTCTAGAAAATGACGCTTCGTCGGAGAACAAAACATGGCGCAAAAATTGTCTATCTTCTTGGACAGCATTTAGTAACCAGTTGCTAAATTCATAACGTCTTTGATGGTCTCCGTCAATTAGTCCTTGGTGGAGCGTAGCTCTGTATGGGTGATAGCGATTCTTACGAAGAATTTTCCACACACGATTTGCAGAACAACCCAAATCAGCAGCGGCGTTAGCGCAACTGTGACGAGGATATGCCACAAAGTACGCTAGTACATTGTTCTCGAAGTCTAAATCCGGTTGACCCAATCCGCGAAACCTAGGTTGCAAGTTACCAAATTGATTGAAATCGTGAATTGCTCGTCTTACTGTATTTACAGATGGTGCTCCATTTGGATGTCTTTCTGCGAAGATTTCAGTCACTCTTCTAAGGTTTTGCGCTGCTTCTCCATAGTAAATGGCAACTATCTCGGTACGCTCAGCTACTGAATAACGAGGCATTGTTCGAAATATTATCAAACACTGATAATAATCTCCCAAATTTTTCCTTTAAATACCCAATGCATGTTTAGGATTGACCTATAGCCTCGTGTTTTTTAAATCCGGTCGTTTTTTTAACCAAAGTTTCAACTGGATTAGGTAATTCGGTTTCAATTATCGTTTCAAACAATCGTAATTTGGCTTCACCAACTTGTAAATTTTTCAAGCTCGAATTTTCACTGATAAATAAATTGTTTTTCGTCGAGTGAACAATTTTTAAGGGTTTTCGATGACGGCCTACAACTTTATAATAGAATTTTTTTATCTCGCACCTAGTGGTCGAAAAATAATTTTTCAAAATTGGTGAAAAACATTACCGAAAACGCTCAAATTTATCAAACTGATGTCCCCCGGTATAGAGAATTGACCTTCCAAATTTGAAATCGGTACTATAAATAGTTTTTGAAAAAAAACACTTTTCCGAGCAAAAAAAAAGACCCTGTATAAATTCTTTCAAATTGAATATATTTCTTACTTCTTTTAACAGGAGATTCTCCCAAGTTTATTAGAGTTTCGTTAACTGCCACTAAAGCTATAGCTTTGTCGTCTTGCGTCGCATCTCCCGATGAACAAGGTTGACTAAATGAAAAAGAATCGCTTTCTTGTGATTCTTGTGCAGTGTGAACTTCTGAAACGTCCAACTGTATTTGGAGTTCATCCTTTACTTTTTTTCCAGCAGACATAAAACACTGGATGCACAACTTATTTCCAGCGATAACTTCAATTCCTCGTAACTTTAATTTTTTGAACAAATCCAATGAAATAGTTTTTAGTCCACTCTTTCTTTCAGCGTCGTGAGTCCCAAAAGGATTCATACACTTCTTTTGACTCGTTGAATACCTTTTCATAAAAAGTTCTTCATGGTGACGACATATGTTTCTTATTTTGGACATAGGTATAGCTGTTCGGCTGCTAAGAACTAATTTGTCATCCTCGGACAGATGGTTGTTGATACCAACTGTTTTCGAAAGTGTTTGCAAATGACATTTACTACTGTCTCTCCAAAACGAACAATTTCGATCCATTTCAGGGCTTTGTTCGAGAATATACAGTTAAATAAATTCTATTTCGCTACTCAATTATCGCTGTTAATATATTTAACTACTCAATTATAACTATTATATATTAAAAAGATATTAAAACATTTTTACGTTATTAAAAACGTAATCGATATGACTAAGAGCAATATTGGGTTTTCTTGAGATATCTAGCACATTTCCATTTTAGGGTGCAGTAAGATACGCTACAATAATATTGAACGCCAGACTATACTAAGGACAAGCAATTTAGTGATGTCTTCTGTCTACAGATAACATGCAAAACTAAAAATAATATGTAAATAACTCAACTTAATTTAAGAATTAGTGTATTTGATATTCTAAACTCAAAATTACCAAAATAATAATATTTTTAATTTATTTAGTAGGTCAACTAGTTTCGTGTATAAAATAGCATTTTCATTAATTTGAGGGGTAAATTTCAAAAATTAATATCTCGAAAACTACAAATATTACTTTGAGATTTTGAGTGATTATTATGTATTCGATAGTGGGAATTTTAAAAATGCTAAAATCGTTGACCTACGACTGAGGTGTCTGGGCAAGGTCAAAGGTCAAATTATTTAAAGGCCCAGATTTTAATGACATTTACGTCAAATGACAACTCTGATTAAATATTCATATTAGGGTGCACATTGTCTTTAAAATGAGGTATTACATGTGATTTTGCGATAATTATGTCTTAAGATATAGTAGAAAACATTTAGGGGGTCAAGGCGTACTTTTGAAAAAACGCGTATGCTGTATCTCGTAAACGGCTGAACCGATCGTTATGAAACTGTCAAAATCGTTTTCCTAGGCCCAAAAAACCCTGTATACAAAATTTGGGCAAAATCGAAAGGGGTCGGGTGTTCTGTGGCAGGCGTTTTGTCATGGAATGACCCAGATGGCAGATCAGACACAAAGACGTTGAAAAGAAATGGTCCCAAAATCGAGCCTTGAGGCACTCCAGAACGCACTGGAAGGTACGTGCTGAATTCACCACAATAGGTCACTCGTTGAAAGCGATTGGATAAAAAATCCCGAAGCCAAAGCAATACCTCACCAGTGATCCCGATTCTTTGAAGTTTAAAAATAAGCCGCTTGTGGCAAACGGAGCCAAAGCTTTTGACCAGTCAAACGACACCACGTGAATGTCAGTTGGGTTACGCTCATCGAGAAAGGAAGACCACTCGTGGAAAGACTTCAGAAGCTGGTGCGTGCAAGAGCGACCCTTCGAAATCCATACTGCGAGGTAGGTATTAAGGAACTGTCTTCCAAGAACTTATTCAGCTTCTCGTAATCAATCGATTCCACTAATTTTCCAACGACAGACGTGAGTGATATAGGTCGATAATTTGAAAGATCGTTGCGCTTGCCCGACCCTTTGAAGACCGGCACAACATTAGCAAGCTTCCAACCAGAAGGCAGAGAAGACATCGATAGTGATAACTTAAACATTTTCACCATTGGGTCAATTATGGCAGAAGACATCAATTTAAGAAGCCTAGGATGTAATACCATCCGGCCCACAGGCCGATCCATTCTTAAAACGTTTCAAGGCGTTTTTTCTGGTGTTGAAACGGATGGTAGAGTTAAGGTAGTGTCTGACATGCTAAAGCTTCGGTAGAAGAATTCACCAAAGGCCTTAGCTATGGCCAAAGGACATGATATTTGCCCATTCTTTACTTTAAACGAAAACGGTGGAGGGAGTTGGGACTTTGAGCGGACGAAACTCCAAAACCGCGTAGGATAAGTAGCAATGGTATCATGCAAATTTGACACAAATATATCATGTGCACCTCTAGTCTTAGTTCTCAAAGTGTTGTTAAAATCCCGATACTTCTTCCAATCAAAATCTCTTCCCAACCATTTGGCCTTCCTAAAAAGAGAATTCTTCACGTGGCTCGCGTGAACAAGACTCGCCGTAATCCAGGGCGGACGCTTCTTTCCATGAATGGTTATACTCGGAACATTGTCCCTAACTCATGCCCAAAAGAGATCAAGCCAAAGTTCCCAAGTCACATCAATATCACTTGAAGAAAAAACAATGTCCCAAGGAGCGTAGTACAAAGTGCCTGCAAGATCATTTTTAGACCGATCTTTGTAATTGAGAATAGTTCGATGAATTCTCTGAACAAAATACCGAGGAAAGTTCAGGCTTCCAGCAACCGCAAAGTGATCACAACCTGGTAGGCTGTCTCTAGTGTGAATCTCAGTGAGGAAACGTTCGTCATTTATGAAAACCAAGTCAAGGAAGTTATTTCCGCGTGTGGGATTTGTTATACGGATTTCTATGGCATTTTTTGGGGCAGTAAAAAATTCAAGTAGAAACGTTTAAAACGAAGATGGCGCGACTAAAGAATATCAATATCACGTCTTGCAACGTCACATATGCTTTTGGTAGTAAACATTAATCGAATACAATGATGTTTAAAAATAAATTATAAATAAATTAAAAAAAGAAAAAAACATTTTCAGAACCTGTTTGAGGATTAAATGTCAATTATCTAATGTAAATTCCGTCATCACTCTTTATCTATTCATTCCACGGCGCTGCTATTGGTCTCATTCGAGTACCCGAGGTGTTTATTGCCGATTTAGTTCCAAATCGGCCGTAATGTAGACCTATATGAGATATGAAATTTCCCAAAAGGAGACGTTGCACTACCCATTCGATTTGCCATGGCAACCGAAAATGTTTTTGACCACTTACAACCTAAATAAGATTTTTTCCTTATTTTACCCAAAAATATTTACAACTTTAACCCAAAAATGTTAAAATTTACCCAAAAATGTTCCAATTTACCTAAACGTGGTCGAAATTACCTATTTCGTGATTTTATTTTTTTTTTAATTTTCGTAGGTAAAACCGAAAACATTCTATGCTTTTTAAAATTGAGATTTTTTGTTTAAAGTGGTCAAAACATTTTCAGCTTCCATGGCAAATCGAAAGGGAAGTGCAACGTCTCCTTTTGGGAAATTTCATATCTCAGATAGGTCTACATTATATCAAAGATAATTTAAACTCGTTGTTAAGAAACTGTTTAAAACTATGTGGAATGTTAAAATTAAGAATTAAAAGTTTCAAAACTAAATGTCAAAAAGATAAAAATTAAAAGTTTTCTTAAAAAGTATTTTGTATTTTAAAACTTGTCTTTCTGTCGTTAATGATGTATTCGTACACGTTTTCAAGTTCGACAAGCCCTTGTAATGGCTGCCAGATGAGACCCGGGACCCCCGCATTGTTCGCGGATGCTCCTTTTCTAGAAGGCCCAAGACACGTGTTAAGTGTTATCTCTTGGGGGGAGCGGAAAGCAGACGAGCGGGGTTTAAACGGTATCTTTGGCTTTTCGGACGCCAAAGCGTTCACCTTGTAAAAAATAAAAGTCCTCAAAAATAAAGCTATTTTTCTCGGTTTTAAATATACTTTGTTTCACTAGTTATTTCACCAATTCGATCAAACGATAGTTTAGTGGATTGTTTCAGTCCGATTGCTAAAATCAAACGCTCTCCTAAAATTAAAATTGTTACGAGAAGAAATAAACCGAAATTCTTCACTCGTACCCTAGATTCGAATACTAAGAGCTTTCCCATTGACGGTTTTGTTACGAAGCGTTTACCCTTTTCCGGCACGTGACTTCAGAAAAATCGGGCTCCATCGGTTGCGGTAAGGTGCAAACCATGGAGCAAATTTTTTCTGAGTTCCAGCGGGAAGTGGGTAAACGCTATCGTACACGCGCGAGAGAGTGATTTCGAATCTAGGGTACGAGTTTAAATTATCTTTGATTATATACGCCCGATTTTGAACAAAATCGGCAATTAACACATCGGGGATTCTCCTTGTAAGTGCGCAGTTTGTACCCTTATTAGAGACTCTTATATTGGGATAATTACTTAGGTGGGGAATGAACTAGTGGCGACATGGAACCTAATCATCGCCGATTAAGTTCTATTTCGTCGCTAGTTCAATTCGCCACGTAATTATTCTAATTGTACTGCTCTAGCTTGTACCAAAATATTTTTATTGTTAAAAACTTGTTATTAAAATAAGCTGATTACCACTCAACTGAAAAAATATATGATTTAATATAATATCATAATTAACATAATAATCATAAGTATCACTGAACGACGTCGGTTAATGATATTAATGATGATCTGTCGCGGGGTGATTGCGTAATCGGTGGATTAGAAACTGCAAATTCGTCGAAAAAATGACACCTACGTATTATGTACCAGCCAAAGCACTTCCTTCAAACACCAGGGTAATGTTTAAAATTTGTCCCGATTTAATTTGCAAAAATCTGTTCGTCCATAGGATGAATGGTAATTGCCGAGACAGACTATCATTAACTAACGTAGCATTGGGAGAATAGGACGTATCATACTTATAGTTATTATGTATTAATATAAAATTGCAATTATAATTATAAACTAAAATTAGGTTACGTTTTTTAAGGCTAATATAATTCTCAATAATAATATGGTAGATAACTATACTATACTTTCTAAAGTATTACTCGTTATGTTAAAATGTAGCTTTTTTCGCTCGACTTTTTCATAATTTAGGTCGCCATTTACCAAAATGGCGATTTTTTTCTTTTCTTTAAACGTGTGATAGACAATAATTCGTAGAAGAGCACTTCATACTATTTAAACAGTGAAATTTTAACAAATTATTTAATTATAGTATGTGGAATTTTGGATTTCAAGAAATTTATCTATTGACCCTGTTTCAATGCATGTTTCCCACCTTCCGGTTTGCCTGTACTATAAAGGTACGATTGTCAGGAGCCACGGCAGTCTGCCCGCGCGATTTTAAAAAGTCGTAGTTTTTAGGGTCTTGATATTGGTGTTTTTTATTTAAAATTATTTATCTACCGCAATTTATATTGTCTTAAGTAACATATTCTACTTACAAAACGTTGACATTTTTTGTAAGAATTTTTTTTTAAAGCTGTTTTATTCAGTAACCGCGGAAGTACTCCATGACTAGCTCCTCCTAGGCTCCTACGACTAAAGCATAAATAACCCTACATTACCATGCAAAATGGGGGTGCATTTGGCCCTACCTGTCCCCCAATTCCGCGGCTCCTGCTTTTATTTAATTGTGTACTGTAGCTGACATGGATATTGAAAGCTTAATATGCGTTTTTATATTAAAAATTCATTCTTCTGTCCCCTTCTGACAGAGGACGTAAAACACAATGTCATCTACATTATAGAATTTGTATTGTAACAATAAAATATGCTACCAAACAATTTTCTTATACTGTAATAAAACATCATATTTAATTACGACCAAAAATTAAAATAAAGGGAAAACTTCAGTCAAGATTATTTAATTTCAATAATCTTGCTTTAGCCACAAGCGGGCGTGACACGTAGGAGGTTTAACTCTGCATAGTGTAACTAAATACATTTCGGAGAAATGGGACTTCGGTGATATGAGCTTTCGGAGTAAAAGCAAGAATATGTCAATTCGGTGAAAAGGGAATTCGGTGATATGGGAATTCGGTGATATGGGAATTCGGAGAAAGGGGAATTCGGTGATATGGGAATTCGGTGATATGGGAATTCGGAGAAATGGGAATTCGGAGAAATGGGAATTCGGAGAAACGAGAATTCGGAGATGTGAGGTCACTAAATACATTTCGGAGAAATGGGACTTCGGAGATATGAACTTTCGGAGTAAAAGAAATTCGGAGAAAAGAGAATTCGGTGATATGGGAATTCGGAGAAAGGAGAATTCGGCGTTGTGAGGTCGACCCGTATTGTCTTACTAGCAATCTCTGCTTCTTTGAAAGCCTCGGTGTTTATGCTAGTGTTTTTCAGGTGGAAATTTATTCGGATAGTCAAGCAGCTCTCAAGGCTCTCAACCAGTTTCAGGTTTCTTCAAAACTGGTTCATAGCTGTTGGAATCTCCTCTCAGCTCTATTGGGTTCCTGGCCATCGGGGGTACTATGATAACGAGAAAGCCGATGTCTTAGCCAAAAAGGGGGCAGAGGCTGGGTTCTTTGGTCCTGAACCTGCCGTTCCTATCCCTAGTACGCGGCCTTACCTCTAAATCCATGACTGACCCTCAACTCAAGCTTTGGCTTGAGATGGATGGCCAAAGGCTGCCTAAAGAGTTTATCTTGGGCCCCTCTAGGCAGAGAGCTGCTCTCGCTTTCCAAATCTAATATCAGGTTGGTCGTTGGCCTACTAACAGGTCACTGTCTCCTTAACAGACATCTTTAACTGATTGGAATCAGTGATGATCCAATCTGTAGGGCACGTCAGGCTGAAGAGGAAACCGCCTCTCATGTACTTTGTAGGTGCGATTACTACATGGCCCAAAGATTCGAGCATCTTGGTATGATTTCTATAATATGCCGGCCAAGAGGATTCTCCGTTTTGTGTCGGATATTGGGCTCTTTAAGTCTTAAGGTTCGGGGTTGCACAATGGACCTCTGGTCTAAGTGCGCGAACGGACATGTCCTTAGCCCTTCACCCTTTTCACTAATAATAATAATAATAGTCGCTAAAAACTAGATTAAGCCTAATGGGAGGTTTTGGGTACTTTGAGCGGTGGTCCGCCCCTCAGTGTTAAAAATTTCGCATTCCTCAAAACAAACACAGATTAGCATTAAGTTGACAAGCACTGCTGCGGTCAGTGATCGTTTCGGCACGTCGATTCGAGAAACTGCTGCTATATCATCAGCAGTTGTAAGGGCCGTAAGGTGGCGCCAGGCGTAGGAGCTGGCATATCGCCAGCTGATAAGAGCTCTTCTCCATATATAAACCCCAGACAGAGTAAGAGGAAGGAGAAGGGGGTCTAGACCGGCGGTTGATGTGGTTTGTTACTTTGGGGCTCTCAATCCCAAGGGGTAATGAATGCAATAAAACATATTGTTGATACCATAAATCGTTCGTCATAAATTAGAGCGTTACATTTGGTGGCTCATGGGGGGAATGGGAAATTAGTTAAAAGAGTAAAAATAGAAAGTAAAGTAAAAAAAAAAAACGATTTCGATACTCTACAAACTACGAGAACGAACGAAGACGGGAAACCGACAAAGCGGAAACTGGCAACACGGGAGAACAAGATTCATTTTATCCCGCCAACGTGCCAACGAACACACTGAGAAACATCGGCCACCGGAAGAAGGAAAACCCCGACTCCGAAACTAAAGGTTCGTTGAATAATCAAATATTAACCAATAATGACAAAACAGCGTGGTAATTACGTAAAGGATAAAAGAATCCAAATGCGTAAAACTGTTCCAGTTATAGAAGCATCATAGTGGTTGCGCAAACCAAAGGCAAGGCCTAAGAAAATTTGTCCTTTTTGTTCTGATATTTGAGACTACTTTTGAACCCATACAACAATGTGGTCTGAGGTAATGTTACTTACTGGTGCAACTATCAGTTATGTGCTTATATGGTTCTTAACATGGATCGCAAGTTATGCATTTCCAACTACAAGACTTTGGTATCTTTTGTACAAATTGCTATCGTTATGGCCAAAGGTTTTACGCCTGCTATTGGTAAGCATATTTAGAATAATTAAGAGTGGAAGTCTACTCATAGAGGGTTTAGTATTAGGGGCCGACAATATCCTAGATGGCTCGTACCAATGGACAAGAAGACCAAGACCTAATACTAATATTTCGTTTAGTCACAATCCCACTCCATCCACACCACAGCAACGCACCAGTCTAACAGTGGCCTCAGCAGAGCGACGACATAGTGAAGCCTTGGTGATGTTCAGACAGGCTACTGGGCAACCTGTAAACCAAACACCACAAGGAACGCCAGTTCGAGGTAGTCCGGGATTACCAACAGGGATAGCCCCCATAATAGGTAATCCAGGTCCAAGCGCTCCACCATTGCCTGCAACATTCCAACAAACAATAGGGATGTCCACACAGAATCTATTTCCACGACATGTACATTTTCATGGTACTGGTGGTCAAGGGTATGTACTGTCACCAAATAGATTATCTTTGGGTTCAACTATCCAGCCAGGGACGAGGTTATCCTCAGGAAGCGGACACAGTGGAAGTACAGCAGGAGTAAACCCGTTCCAACAAAGCCAGGGACTAAGTTCTACAGCTGGTGCGAATGTAAGTTCTATCAAAATACCAGTACCGACTTTTTCGGGGGTTAATGAAAATCCAAGAACGTTTATGAAAGACTTATATACATTTGCTAATATTAAACAATTGAGCCTAGAAGGAATAACAGCCATTTCCAGAAGCATTTTCCTTGGTGAGGCGAGAATATGGTACGAGGAATTTGAACTAGAACATGATCCCTCTACATGGACATGGCCACAGTTTGAAAGAGAGTTCACAAAAAGGTTTATGAACAGTGGTCGAGAGGATCAAATTCGAATGGAAATCGATTGGACCCAGCAACAACTCGATGAACCGGTAACACAATTTATATATAAAATAGAACGTAAGAATTTGTCGCTGTTACAACCAATGACGAAACAGCGATTGGTGGAAGTATTAAAACGAAATGTCTTGCCTATCTATGCACATCACTTGGTTACATTTCAAAGTGACAATATAGGAGATCTGAGACAAATGTTGATAAAGATGGAACAGTTATTTGGTCCGAATGTCGCAACTGAAATAGAAAAAACTATATATAATCAACCATGTTTGAATTGTGGAAAAACAGGTCACCCGCAGAGTCTTTGCCAGTCAATTTCGGGACCAAGAGTCTACCGTCCCCCAGCACCTAGAGGAGGCAGAAATACTTATCGACAAAGAAAACCTGTCCCGACTACAGGAGAGTCTGGTGAAACGAGAAACGAGTAAGGGGATTGAAAGATGCAGGGCATCAATCCACCAAAAAGGAACCTGCCATAATGACGATGCAACTTCAACAATCATTCGGTATTTATATCACTTTAAACAATACTAAAAAACAGTTGGCCTGTGTAGACACAGGTGCTGAAGCAAGTTTTGTGACCCTTAAGTATATAAAAACGATATCACTAGATAGTGAAATGATTAAAACTAACGATATATGTTTTCAAGCTAGTGGCGAGACTTTACCAATTTTTGGCCAAATAGAGCTATCAACCAATCTTGACGGAATCCATACGGGAGTGGTACTTTTTAACGTTGTTGGATCTCTACCATGTCCAATCCTGCTCGGAACAGACTATTTCACAAGCCTTGGAGCAAAAATAGACTTCAAAGAGAACACCTTTAAGTGGGATAAGCATTCAGTTACGTTGTATCCAATGACAACAGAGGACAGCGCAAAAGAGCGCTCAGTCTCGGAAAAGGTTAGGGCTGAAGTGCAATCTGTAATCAACAAAGATAACACGACTGAACAACAACGTGGTGAGTTAACACAATTACTAAAAGAATTCCCAGCAGTGGTAACTGACAAGAAAGGCAGTACCAATTGGATCTATCATAAGATCAATATCAAACCTGGTACTAAGGTCGTAAATCAAAAACCACGCCAACTAACGAGAAAAGAACGAGCCATTGTGGAAGGTGAAGTAGACCAAATGCTACGAGATGGGATAATAGTACCATCGACATCACCATATGCTAGTAGAGCGCATATAGTTGGTAAGAAAGATGGAGGGTTGCGATTCTGTGCGAATTATAAAGAACTGAATGAATGCATAGAAGACGATCCATATGGTTTTCCACGAATAAATGGTATTCTTGATTCTATAAA
This sequence comes from Leiobunum rupestre, assembly GCF_980474605.1. Taxonomy (NCBI): domain Eukaryota; kingdom Metazoa; phylum Arthropoda; class Arachnida; order Opiliones; family Sclerosomatidae; genus Leiobunum; species Leiobunum rupestre. The sequence continues at coordinate 24,094,717 of NC_143394.1, read as the reverse complement.
ACAACCTAAATATCTAAGCAAACTCGATTTAAGAGCAGGTTTTTGGGAGGTGCCAATGGAAAAAGGAAGCGAAAAGTATACAGCGTTTGTGACGGAAAGTGGTAAATATGAATTCAAGTACATGCCCTTTGGTCTCAAGACGAGTCCAGCAACCTTCCAAAGATTGATGGACAGAGTCCTGAAACATGGAAATAGATTGGGAGTCGCCTGGTATTTGGACGATATCATCATAGCCAGTCAAACCTGGGCCGAACACCTAAAGGCTCTGAGATAGGTTTTGTCACAACTACAAAAGGCTGGCCTAACGCTCAAGCTGTCCAAATGTTCTTTTGCCTGCAATAAAGTGTCAATATTGGGTCATCAAGTCAGTACCGAAGGGATATGTATAGATCCGTCAAAGCGATCCGAGAGTATGTAATTCCAACTAACACCTCGGAACTTGCTACTTTTTTAGGAATGGTAACTTATCATACCCGCTTTATCCCAAACTTTGCTGATTTAATAGCACCATTACAGTTTCTAAAACGCAAGAATGTTCAATGGAGATGGACGAAGGTAGAGCAAGCGGCCTTCAACTCACTGAAAGAACAGATTGCAAAGGCTGTTATGCTGCATGTACCAGATCCAGACCTGCCCTATATTGTAACTACAGATGCAAGCCAATACGCAATTGGAGCCATGTTGTCGCAAATCCAAAATGGAATAGAAGTACCGTTATCTTACGCAAGCCGGATTTTCAGAGGACTAGAGGTACGATATAGCATACCCGAAAAAGAATGCTTAGCTATTGTTTATGCCATAGAGCAATTTCGACATCATTTACATGGCCAACACTTTACGGTAGTTACCGACCACAAGGCTTTGAAGTGGTTATTTAATTTAAAGAACCCTAAGAGTAAACTATTACGATGGGCTATTTTGTTGCAAGAGTATAGTTTTGATGTTGTCTATATTCCGGGGAAGGCGAATAGAGTCGCTGATGCACTGTCCCGTTCTGTAACGGAATTTGAAAAAGACAAAATAATATCATCAAAGACTCTAATGACTGTCTATTTAGCCGCAGGAAGTCAGATGCTGGAACCCATTATAATGCAAGACATCATGAAAGAACAAGAGGGAGACAAACAATGGAAAGACATTATGGTTGATCTCCGTAAAGGTAAAGAACATGATTTATATGAAATATGTAATAATATTCTGTATAGAAAGGCCACTCCATCAAAATCAAGGAAGATAGTAATACCCCATGGCCTACATAATAAGATGTTCGAGATGTATCATGATCATCCTGTTTCTGGCCATAGAGGATATACTGCAACAGAGAAAAGAATCACTACCAAGTATTACTACCCAGGACTGAGAAAACTGATAGCGGAAAGAGTACGTAAATGTGTCACCTGTCAACAATACAAAGCAACAAACCATAAACAGCAGGTAAAATGATGTCCAATACCACTACCGATGGTCCAAATCAATTGGTTGGGATTGATATGATGGGTCCACTACCAACAACCGCACGAAATAATCGATACATCGTAGTAATAGTCGATTACTTCACTAAGTATGTCGAGTTATTTGCAATTAAAAACATAACTGCCTTTACAGTCGCAAATGTGTTCCTAAAATATATATCACGTCATGGCTGTCCCGAACGCATCCTTTCAGACAATGGGACGCAGTTTACGTCAGCTGTATGGAACGAAACGTGCCAGCTATTAAAGGTAAAACCTGGACTCACCACCCCATATCACCCACAAACAAACCTAAGTGAACGGGTCAACAGAGTACTGGGTGAACAAATAAGTATATACGTAGGCAACTCTCATAACAAATGGGACTTGGGCCTTGATTTGCACCAATTAGCAATAAATTCAGTATACCACTCTACGGTTAAAACATCCCCATTTTATCTAACTTATGGTAGAAATGTAACCCTACCGTGGGATGATGAGAACCAGCACAAAGCAGCAGATGATATAGATCCAGCCACCTTAAACGACAAAATACGTTAAACGAGTTACATAACGCCTTAGATAGTGCACGCAAGTATGCAGTCATAGCACAAGCAAAACAAAAGTTGTACTACAATAAGCAGTATACGAACTCTGAACTAGAGGTTGGCCAATTAGTATGGAAAAGGTTCCACAAACTCTCCAATAAAGAGGCAGGTGTGATGGCAAAATTGTTACCTAAATGGGAGGGCCCATATAAAATATTAAAGAAGCATGGCCCGTTAACATATGAGATACAAGATTGGCAAACCGGACAATATAAAGGCAAATGGCACATTAATGAACTAAAATTTTATATCAGACAGGATTCTAATGCCGACTTTCCTGACGTTATTAATGTCACTTTACCTACGACAGAGATAGACGAAGACGATTCAAATACGACCGAGACGGACTCAATACCTCAAGATGATGGTGATCAAGAAGCAGAAATGCTAGACTTTAGTCTTATAGAACCAGAATCAGTATTAGCAGAACAAGAACAACAGACCGAAACCGTAAATACCGTGTCCAATGTGGTGAACGAAAAATCGTCTGATCCCATATACATCACGCCTTTATTGCAAGGTTGGGTCCGAGAACTAGTCTATCGAAAATCCCCAAAACTGGGCCGAGTAGGTGATGTATATTACTATACGCCTATACCAACCGTACAACAAATACGATCCATGAAAGAATTAGAACGAAAATGGAGATATTTGGGAGATGCTACCAATGGGTTAGATACCAGTATGTTTTTATTTAAACCCACTCCACTTCCTGGAGCACCTACCACATAAGAAATCGTCCGAAATGCAAAAAAAAAAAAAAAACGCCGATCTAAATATTGATTGTCCTTAAGGGTTGTTAATGATGATATCCTGACCCGAATGTTTATAAATAATAATAAAACATCTTTCTCTTATAGAATGGAGAAATCCTGTCTTGTTCCTAGGTGACGATGAGTTGCCAGTAAGGGCAATCTTTAGAGGTAATCTGCCATTTCCAGTGATTCCAAAGCACATTATCCGTATGCTGAATTACCAGGGCGACATTACGCACGCTGATGAAGATAAATTTCAACACCGATACGGAGTTGAAGGAGTAGTTTGCACCATTGTAATCCCAATACGATTTGGCGAGGAAAAAGCTTTAGACGTTCATGTAGGGGTAACCTCCATCCAACAGGATAACATACTTATAGATCCGGCTATGGAATACAGACTGATGGGACTCCCAGAGGAAGAACCAGTGCCCAGAGGACCCTATTCCTTTACATCACAACCAGGCACTCCACCAAATAAGAGCGAACCTAGAGTAACGTTCGTGTCATCAGGATGTTCGACAACAGTGGAGCAGCGCTTGGTTTCTTTTGCGCCATCCGTTCCTAAACAGTCTACAAGCAGGCAGATCATCCTCCGAGACGGTCAACAAACTACTACAAACAATGATCTGTCACAACAACGACGACACTGCTATAGATGCGGCGAAGAGGACATCTGGTGAGACAATGCCACACACAACGGAGGGTATTGCGTACCAACGAGCAAAGAAGAGTCCACGGGTTGAACGAGCAAAGACGAAGTGAACTCCCAAGGCCGTACAAGTACAGATCCTATTATTATTATTATTATTATTGATAAAGGGGTGAAGGGCTTTGGAAATGCCCGTTCGCGCACGTCGACCAGAGGTCCATTGTGCAAAACCCGAACCTTAAGACTTAAAAAGTCCAATATCCGACACAAAACGGAGAATACTCTTGGCCGGCATATTATAGAAATCAGAAGTTTCCAGTTGATGCATACCAAGATGCTCGAATCTTTGGGCCGCGTAGTAATCGCACCTACAAAGCACATGAGAGGCGGTTTCCTCCTCAGCCTGATTCCAATCAGGTGAAGATGTCTGTTAAGGAGACAGTGACCTGTTAGTAGGCCAATGACCAACCTGATATTAGATTTGGAAAGCGAGAGCAGCTCCTTAGCTCTCTGCCTAGAGGGGCCCGAGATAAACTCTTTAGCCTGCCTTTGGCCATCCATCTCAAGCCAAAGCTTGAGTTGACGGTCAGTCATGGAGTTAGAGATAAGGCCGCGAACTATGCTAGAGGGGATAGGAACGGCAGTTTCAGGACCAAAGAACCCAGCCTCTGCCCCCTTCTTGGCTAAGACATCGGCCCTCTCATTACCATAGTACCCCCGATGGCCAGGAACCCAATAGAGCTGAACTTTATTATTGGTGCCTAGCTCCGAGAGGAGGTTCAAACAGCTGTAAACCAGTTTTGAAGAGACCTGAAACTGGTTGAGAGCCTTGAGGGCTGCTTGACTATCCGAATAAATTTGGATAACCTTGCCATGAAGCTTCTTCTTAAGACAAAAATCAACACAGAAGCAGATAGCGGCAATTTCCGCCTGGAAAACACTAGCATAGACACCAAGGCTTTCAAAGAAGCCGAGATTGCTAGTAAGGCAATACATCCCCGAACCTGAGCCAGAGCGGGTCTTTGACCCATCGGTAAACCAGACGATTTCTCCTCTGGCCCCGAGGGTACCATGGTTGGCCCACTCTGTACGGCTCGGAAAATAAGTATTGAAGGACTTACTAAAATGCAGCTTCGTAGTCATCAAATCAGAACCCATGAGATATACAGGTAACTGACATGAAATTTCCCGAAAGATCTTGGTGTGGCTATTATCCCAAGTATTCGCCTTCCACCAACCATTCTGGTTGAGCCTATAGGCTCCCATAGCAGCAGCTTCCTCTATAAAAAGATGAAGAGGAAGAATGTTCAGGAGAATTTCTAGAGAAGCACTTGGGGCTGTTCTCATAGCTCCCGTGATGCTGACACAAGCCAGCCTTTGTAGGGTGCGCAGATCGCTCTGCACAGTCTTAATTCGGACTCTTGGCCACCAGACCACTGCAGCATAAGAGAGCAGTGGTCTGATGATCATGGTGTACAGCCAGAAGGCCACTTTAGGGCTAAGCCCCCATGACCTGCTAACTGCACTCCTAGTCCTCCAAAGTAACATCTTGGCCTTCTTAACTACACAGTCAAGGTGAGGCTTCCACGTTAGTTTGTTGTCAAGAATAACACCAAGGTACTTCACCTCCGTGCTTTCCCTCAAAATAGTCCCAAATAAGGAGATATCATTAAAAGAGTTTTGCAGCCTTTTACGAGTAAACGGAACAAGTACCGTTTTACTAGGATTAACCGTAAGACCAACTTATCGCACCATTTTTCCACTGATGCAAGAGCCCTTCTCACTAAATCGCTAGTAGTGTTGGGGAATTTTCCCGTAAAGATGATGGCGATATCGTCGGCATAGCCTCACCAAAAGCTCATCCACAACCAGGCACCACAGCAGAGGTGATAGAACACCACCTTGCGGGCAACCACGGCTGGTGGAGATCATAAGGGATTCACCGAGCAGGGAGGATACCACCACACGATTCGTCAGCATAGCTTTGAGCCAGAGACACAGAGTGTCATTAATGCCAAAGCGCTTAGCAGCCTTCATGATGACTGCGCTGGACACCTTATCAAAGGCGCCCTCAATATCAAGGAACACAGCTAATGCTATTTCCTTAAAGTTAATAGCCCTTTCAATGCAATTGGTTATGCCATGAAGGGCAGTCTCAGTAGATTTGCCTTTTTGGTAGGCATACTGAGCCGTCGAGAGAGGTGTATGAGAAATAACCTCTCCCCTAATATAGTTGTCTACCAATTTCTCCAAAATCTTTAGAAAAAAAGAAGTCAAACTGATTGGTCTAAAAGCCTTAGCCTCGAGATAGTTAGATTTCCCTGGCTTCGGAATAAAGATCACCCTAGAAAGCTTCCAGGTGCTAGGAATATATCCAAGGGCAATACAAGCCCTATAGATTCTACTCAGCATTGGGCAGACAACGTCAATGCCCTCCTGCAACAGAATGGGAAGTATCCCATCCGGCCCCGGAGACTTATAGGGCTTAAAAGACTTTATAGCCCAAATAAGTCTCGAGTGCGTGACAATTTTATTCGCCACCGCCCAGTCCTCCCTTTTGGTACGTGCAATCCTAAAAGGAAGGGGGTCAGAATCAGTACTGTTTGTAATTCTGGAGTGGGGAAAGTGTACATCTAACATATGAGTTAGAGTCTCCTTACCCGACGAAGAATGACTGCCATCTTTCAACTTGATAGTGTCAAGATGTTTAGTCTTATCGTTGGCCATAATTTTCATTAACTTTGCCGTACTAGGAATATCAGAGATATTCTCACAGAAATTCCTCTACGAGTCCCTCTTGGCCTCGCGGATGGCCTTATGGTACGCAGTGAGGGTTTGCTTGTAGGCAACCCAGTCACCTGACCTCTTACCTTTGTTAAAGAGCCTCCTAGACTCTTTGCGAAGCCTGCCAATCTCAAGGTTCCACCATGGAACTAGCCTTGGCTGGTTGGCAGACTTTACCGGACAGTTACGGTGGTAGGAGTCGATAATGGCATGTTGCATGCGATCAACAGCCAAATCAAAATCCAGCACCGATGACAGCCTAGGCTTATCATCCTTCAGATGAAGATTTAGATCATCCCTAAAACCAGGCCAATTAGTTCGCCTGGGATTACGAAGTTCGGTACAAACCTGAACCACTTTCATCCTGACTGTATAGCAAATGTGTCTGTGATCCGACAGTGATGGTTCATTAGACACATGCCAGTCATTAATAAGAGCTGCGACATTTTCTGTGCACAGCGTGAGATCAATGACCTCACTTCTGTTACGAGTAACAAAAGTTGGTTCATTGTTCCTATTAAGAATATGGAGTTTCGTACTAACCACATATTCCATTAGTTTATCACCACGATCGTTGCAGTTACTGCTGCCCCAGATAACATGGTGAGCGTTTGCATAACAACCTATAATGAGTTTCTTTCCCGACCGCTCACAGTGGTTGACCAGATTGGTCACCTCCTGTGATGGTGGGGGCAGAGCATCATCGTAGGGAAAGTAAGCAGAAGCCAGCGTGAGTTCATCATTCCCATCAGCAGAAGGGGAAATGATTTTAACCACAGCAGTGTCCCTAGAGTGATAGATTGAGAGCGGAAGGGCATGAATGTCCTTGCGTACCAAAATACAAGCTCTAGGAGAAACGGAATTATGGTCATAATAGATATTACCTGCACTATTAAGACCAAGGATTTTACCCCTGGAAATCCAAGGCTCCTGAATAAGAGCAACATCAATTTGCTCCTTAGCAAGCCTTCGACAAAGTACAGCGGAGGCTGCCTTGCAGTGATGAAGATTTTTTTAATGCTCATGGCGACGGGCCTAGATTGGAGGTTGACCAGTGACACCGCCCCCTCCAGTGGGGGGTGTGGAAACCACACCAATCCCGCTGGTTAGGTTAGTACCACCAGTCTCCCCCACCACTGCTCCATCTGGCTGAGCCACCATGCCTTGGACCTCTTCACCGTCCGAGACACTGAGGTTCTTGATGTCCTCTGTCAGCGTATCCCCTTCCGAGTAATCGCTGAGCAGAGGCTCTAGGTCCTCTAGTCCTGAAATTACCGAGTCGTTAGACTTGGAATCATTAATAGGTGTAGGATTATCCACACCCTCTACAGCACTTACGACTGAGGTTTGATTTGGTTGACTGAGTATCTTAAAGATACCCCTATCCAAACCTGTCCGAGCGGAAAATCCTGCCGCTTTGATGGCGTTGACCGACTCACCATCCATTAGAAAAATCCAACGGATTTCAGCCGGTTCGTCTGATTTGCCCAGCACCTTCCAGCGGCTGGTGTTCAGCGCACCGTTGAAGGCTGCCTGTTCCTCTTGCGAGTACGAGCATTGGAAGCACTTACCTTGCTTCCCTCCGTCGGGGTACTGTCTTTGGTAGACTCCGGCTTCTGATGCTGGGTACTGCCAGAGGCAGACCCTAGCACCATGGGCTCGGTATCCTCCACGACAGACCCACGACCTGAACTTGTGGAAGGGAGGGTAGTATCCTGAAATACACCCTTCCCCTGGCTAGAGCAGGGTGCTGTCAAAGACAGACCCTTGCCCGATTGTTTTTTGTTTTGTTTTTTGTTATTGGAATTCATAAAAGATCCCACGAGAAAAGAGGAAAGTAGAAGGTCACCGCCCTTAATCCTCTGTCCGGGCGGAAGGCTAAAATACAACGGGGTGTCGCCTGGTTCCCCGAGGGGATCGTTCATGATACCGTAATTTCGCTTCCCCGGTACCACTCAGCCCTCAGCACGATACCACCCACCTTAGCTTAAGGAAGAAGCAGAGCCTTAGTTGGCCAGCATGAAGGGTTGCCCCTCCACCTGTTACTCCCTTCCACCACGAAGAGGTACAAGGTTGCAGTTTATGGAAGGGGTACAGATCCTAACTTTGTTAATAGTATAACGGACTAATAGCTCGGGAATAAGATAAGTTTGACACATATACCAAAAGCATATTTCAATAATTCATATTAATTAACTGTTAAAAAGTTTAAAATAATTATGGTGTAGAATAACAAGTGTATAAAATATTAACCAACTAATAGCCTAGTATAAAAATTTGTATTAAATAGTAACAAAAAATAGATATCGAATATTAATCTTATATTAAATAATTGTACATATGCGGGAAAAAAGAGAGACCGAAACTAACAACAAAAAAAACGGGGGAGAATGTAAGGGCCGTAAGGTGGCGCCAGGCGTAGGAGCTGGCATATCGCCAGCTGATAAGAGCTCTTCTCCATATATAAACCCCAGACAGAGTAAGAGGAAGGAGAAGGGGGTCTAGACCGGCGGTTGATGTGGTTTGTTAGTTTGGGGCTCTCAATCCCAAGGGGTATTGAATGCAATAAAACATTGTTGATACCATAAATCGTTCGTCATAAATTAGAGCGTTACACAGTATTGCTGGATTATGCAATAATCACTCCTGAAAATAAATCATGCGTTATTGACAAATTCAAAGTGGCAAGAGAGAAGTCAAAGACAAGGTGTGAATTGAAAGTAAAAGCCGAGGAAATCATAAAAAGCCTGGAGGGTTTTTATTTCGACGGCTGAAAAGACAAGACATTATTTCAAGTAAAGGAGGGGTCTAAATATTACAGAAGGACACTTACCGAAGAGCATGTATCTCTTGTCGAAGAGCCCGGAGGCCAGTATATAGGCCATGTCTGGCTCCGCGGCTGACATCGTTAGCTCCATCTTGGACTACCCGAAACAGAAAAACATAAGAACAGACAATCTGAAAGCTATTGGTTGCGATGGTATAGCCACTAACACGGGTCATAAAGGTGGGGTTATTCACTTACTGGAGCTGAAATTGAACCGACCACTACAATGGAACATCTGCATGCTTCATTTCATCAAATTACTTCTCAGACATCTCATGCAACAAATTGATGGCAGAACAAGTGGTCCAACATCATATTCAGGTCACATAGGAAAGCAGTTAGCAAATTGTAAGGACCTGCCAGTCAAAAAATTTAAACCCATTAATGTGTTCTTATCTGTTCTGGACTCCAGAAAACTCTGTAAAGACCAACAATATCTTTACGACATATGACCCATCATGCCAGGTGGGTCACAACTGCCAACAGAATCCTGACAACCATCTGCTAACTTAAAAGGAATTGTCACTTTGATCTTAAATGTGTATGCGATTAAAACGAGACATTCTTGCAAAGATGGAAGCAGACATCTCTGGGAATGCATCAGCAAAACACGGTTCTTACCAAAGAAGTATCAAGCAATTTTTGATCCTGTCATTGCGAACAATGCTTTTTACGCTCACCCCGAAAACATCTTGATTGCAATGTTGGGAGATCAGCAGCGAGATGTTCGGGTTTTGGCGGTGTCTCGCATCTTAAAAGCAAGAAGTGAAGCTCTTGATACACCTGCTCATGCGCATCCTCGCAAATTTATTGTGCCCTCTATTAATATCTAAGCGAAAACTTTTCAAGATATGATTGACTGGAAAAGGGAAACTATCTATGAGCCACCATTCCTACGTGGCTTTTCCGACGAGCAAATTCGCTCCTTTATCGACGATCCTTCCCAGGTATCATTGTATGACGCTTTTCCGTGTCATACTCAGGCCGTGGAGCGAACAGTTAAGGAGGTCACAAAAGCTACATTAAGCGTCTGTGGAACTGAAAATCGTGATGGCTTAATTCGAAATGCTTTAAGATCAAGGGAAGTGATGCCATTGTTTAACACCAAAAAACCAGTTTTGAAACATTGACATTGATAGCGACACTTCTTAAACAAACACTTGTTTCTTCAAACGATTTGTCTAGTAGCCTACAACTTTACAAGTATCATTTTTGGTACTTACTTATACAATTTTCATTGTCTGTAGGCATTAAACCCATCATTGGTTGGTTGGTTGGGATGGGTTAGGGCGGAACTCGAAGTGCAGCCACCTTCTCATGGTGAGTTCTGAGTCTGTTTCTTCTTTATTCTTATGGGAACCGGGCGAAGAGCTGCACTCTTCAGTACTGACACGTGTCACATTTTTGTGAAAAACACCGAAATTTTTAAGACTGTTTGAGGGGTTTAATCTAGTTTTTAGTTACTATTGATTGCCCAAGTACCAAAATCTACACGCGGAAATTCCATCCAAACTTTCTTATACAAAATCTCAATTTTAGTAAAATTTGAGACCTTCAGGCTCGTTCGGGGATAGCTAATTTTATCCGATCAAGCCCAGCTTTTTTGTACGAGTTACTGCCATGGTCCCACAAATTTTCTGCATAGTGCCTCATTCAAATTTTAGATACACCCTAATGATTAGACCCTCCGAAAAATATTAAGACCATCAAAATCAGTTTGCTCCGGGTTGTTAAAGGGAATATAACTTGCAAAGCAATCTTTATGGAAGACCCCTTCAATTTTTCCTGCACAGTGGCGCCAAACATTTCTAAAGCCAAAGGCAAGAGAAGCCAGAGCTGTAAACGTTGGTGTTCCCTTAACAACTTACACTTGGTCCCCTTACCAAAAAATAAGTTGGTTTTTAGTTGGTATTCACATTTAAGTTGATATTAAGTTGGTTTTAAGTGGTGAGCATATTTCAGTAAACTAGTTAAGTTGGTGGGAAAATGCCTTTTTCTTTAAGTTGGTATTTAGTTGGTTTTTAGTGGTCAGAAAATTAAATATTATTTTTTAAGTTGGCTTTAAGTGGTCTTTATTAAGTAACATTTTAAGTAAGTTTTAAGTTGGCTTTAAGTGGTCTTTATTAAGTAACATTTTAAGTAAGTTTTTAGTTGGTGTTAAGTTGTTTTTAAGTAGGTTTTTAGTTGGTATTTGTCTCAAATACAAACTTAAAACCAAGTTAAATAGTTCTTAGACCACTTATTTTTTGGTAAGGGATATCCTAATTAAAATAATACTAAATGAATTAGTATTTATTAGTTATTACACATGCGCAGTACTAATTAATATTTTTCAGTCACTAAATACTCTCAGGTATTACCCATCTCCTAAATATTTCTGTTTCCATCCACTAATTAACATTTAAATCTGCATTATAACAGTTGTAATCATAATTGGTACGTGTCAATTTTTTCTTACAGGCATTAGCAAGGATGATATAAAAGACAATTTAAATAAGTATGGAAATTAAAAAACCAAAGTAAAAAACTTATATTTATTATGTAATTTTTGTCTCATTGTAAAATTGAAACATACAATACCATGGTGTTCTAACAATTTTAAAAACTAAAAAATGTACCGGTAAATTAAAGTTTAAGTAACCCATAAGGTTTGATGTTTTATTAAATCGATTTTCAATCATTTAAAACTGTGTACAGTGCAGAAACAATTTTGATACACTCTTTCAGACCTCTCTAAAAGTAACACTCTGCTCCTATTAATTGAAATTTGGCTTATATAGTTTGAATATATTATAATACAGAACTGACAAAGTCCTTCAAATTGTTTTGTTAATTTTCACTAACTATAACTAGTTAGAAGCAAATATTTATAGTTATTATTATTACATATTACTATTACTGCGGAGCTTTGGTCAAGCAGAGTACTACTTTTTTAACTTGTAAACTTTCATAAGTTCCAATTCAGCTAGATAATATGAAATTGGGTCTGATTTTGTAGTTACACATCACATTTCATTTTATTTTATTAAAATTATACATATTTTAATTTGTAATGAGCCTGGGTTGAGGCTGTTGAAGAGACCATTTTTTTTTAAATATCTTTTCATTTCAGCACTGTTCTTTAGCACATTTTACATAATAAACTAATATTTTTTTCGAGGCAAATATTTTTTGGAATATTTAGCATATACACCAGTTTCTATAAAAGTTTATAAGTATAACAGTATTTGCACAATTTTTGTGTTTTGGCCGTTTTATATATACTGTTAAACATGTAGGTTTGACTGTTAAATATTATAGCCAAAATGTAGCAGAGTGTACTATCTTAAAACATTTTCAATGTCATCCACGCATTTCTCCATAATGGCACAAATGAAAAAGGGTGTGAATACGCTATGCAGTAGTAAGCACTTTTTTTTTAAATACCACGTTTCCTTTCAATAATAATAAACGGTTCTTGAACTTTAGGACCCCCACTGACCCCTCCAAATTCTCCTTCATAAAAATTTTGCACTCTAAACCAGCTTTATTTAGGCAATTTTTGTGTATTGTAGTAAAAAATTTTTGAAATAAAAATTTTTCTTTGTTAATAAAAAGAAACTACTATGTATAATATATATATATTCCCATCTGTACCCTGATTAAACCACCAAATACAAATCAAGATAAAAAACAGGGTGTATTTTTTGGAGGTATTTAAGTAAGGGTGCACTTTGCTGAATCTGTGGGCAGTAAACAAATTATTTTCCTATAAAAATCAATTTTGTGTAATGTAATATCCATTATAGAAAAATATTAAGATTCTGTTTGATAGTATATTATTTTATCAATATCCTAAACAATGGTAATATCTTCAAAAGACTTTTTATGCCACTGTGTTAATTTCAAAATTAATAAGCGGAACAAATGTATGTGACAACTTAAACAGCTAGGCTATAACTTTTGATGATGTAACTTTTTTCCTAATTATATTTCTTCTGAAAACACCAACAATCAGCAGAATATTAAGAGGCCCGCCTCAATTTAGATGTGAAAATATCAGCTAATAGCAGATATAATAGTAGAAATGTACTATTTTTGTTTATCCTTGCTATCATGAAATTATTCGGTATTAATTAGAAATAATTATGTTATAATTTTTATTGTTAATATGTAGATAATTGTTTCACAAATTTTAAAATTAATAAAGAAATATCTAGATTCTTGAATTAACGCCACTGCTGTTGAGGGTATCCATAATAGGCAGGAGCTTGAGGATATTGCATATAAGGATTAAAAGCTTGCCCTAGAAAAATACTTACAATTAATATTAAGAACTGTGTAATAAATTAGTTGGTAAATATTAAGAACTGTGTAATAAATTAGTTGATAAATATTAAGAACTGTGTAATAAATTAGTAGGTAAATATTAAGAACTGTGTAATAAATTAGTAGGTAAATATTAAGAACTACGTATTGTTATGTGAAAACCTTTCTTAACGGGGTACTGAAATCGAAAAATAACCTACTTTCAACCAATTTAGCATCTAAAATACATCAAAATAATTTAAATTAAATTTAAAAAAAATTAAAACTTAAATGAATTCAGTTATAACATTCAGACAACAAAATTGTGTATATTCCCAGGTTGTACGAGCATCCAATGAAAGAATTCTCTCCGATTTTGTTGATTAACCAGTTGCAAGTGAGATAGTCTGAACCTCCACAATTCGCAAATTTTTTGACAATTGTTTAGGTTGTATCATTCCTTCGTAAGAAATAATCACGTTTTCAATGGAATTTCTACGACTCTAGTTTTCACAGCAATCAGTTCTATCCATTGGATCTGATCTAAAAACCAACTGGGACACATCTATTAGTTCTAATGATGGTTCTGCTAGCTCATCACTTTGATCCATTGGAGTGGTTACAGTTCCAGAAAAAAATGAAGGGTTACGTATTTCGACTCCTTTGAAAACAATAGGATAAAAAATGCTAAAAGTATTTTTTAGTGTTCCGATTAAAACTATCTGGTGTAAAGCAGACGGAGCAATCTCTAAATTTTAAAAAGATATGGTTGACCCTTTGCAATTACCGAATGTATTATCACAAAGTGTTATGGCACATACTTACACTGCCTGTCATTTCCTATAAAGGTACATAAACGTTAAAGAAAAACCAATTAAACGCCAAATCCCATATGAAAACATAGTAAGCCTGGGTCTTATTAGAAAACATGGTGAAAATGAGTGCTTACCTTTTAGAATTGGGTTTTTAAATAAATGATGGATATAGAACGAATTATTATGAAAATTCGTTATGTAGAAATTGCGTCTGAAACGTGAATATAATTATTTTGTGAGTATTCCTTACAAAGGAATGATACAACCAAAACATTTGTCAAAAAATTTGGAAGCGTGGAGGTTCAGAGTATGAGTAGGCGATCTCACTTTGCAATTGGTTAATCAAGAAAATCTTAGATAACCTTTTAATTGAATGCTAGACAACCCGGGAATACACGAAATTTTGCTGTTTGAACGTTTATAATTGAATTTAAATCCTTTTTGGGTTTATTTTTAGATCCTAAATTGATTAAAAGTAGATTATTTTCCAATTTCAGTATCCCTTTAAGCATATTTTTAATAAAATAATTTATTCAATACTTCTGAGCAATCACTTATCTCAGCCTCAATGTGGAATTAAACAAAAATATTTTGACCCATATGCTTAGATGGAAAGTTTTTGGTTCGTTAAATTAGTATATCTTGATTAAAATACTAATAAGCCAGCACCTGTACCTATACACTTAATTATTATATCCAAAATTAGGCAGAAACCGCAAAACCCAATTAGAATTTTATCAAATCATTATTATAATCCAGCGGGATTCAAATTTAGTTACTCAAAAAGCAATAACAAAACAGTGAATCCAGCAGGAATCAAAGTATTGAATTGTTAACCTGACAGCTAGAATCCAAAATTCTGTAGGTGGCATAGCTAGAAATTGAACCCATGTCTCTCACATGACCAACAAGCCTGCAGTAAAGCTATAAGAATATTAGCTAATAATCCTAAGAATATTGTTGTTATTATTATTACTATAAGACTAATTAAATAATGTAAAATCAAAAATAAATTTCCTACCAAATTTTAAAACGCAAAACAAGCAAATTAATTTAAAGCTTGCACATCAAAAAGCCTATATTAAAAGGTGGGTTAATATGTTGACCCATTTATATTGAGAAGAAATTCCTGTCTTGTGTAGTTTAGCGTTTTTGGTTTTAAATCATCTGCGTCATATGTAACATAATTACTCATAAGTATGCCTCTGTATAATATTTACATTGAAAAAAATTCAATGAGACCTTGTTTCATGCGGAACATACATTGAGCGGACCCAAAAATACTTATAATCCTTGTGCTATTGAAAAGGTTACCATGGAAATGAAATCATGTGATCGCGAGGCACGAGCTAAACTTGACATGGGCAAAGCCAGAAACGCGCGAGGGATTCTCACTAACTTCCGTTTCCCATCAGTAAAGTTGATGACGCGTATTTCATCACGGAATTGTAAGTGACGTAATTTACGTCATATCCCGTGAACAAGGTTTCATTAATGAAAATGCTTTTATGGCATACTTATGAGTGATTATGTTACATATGTCTGCGTGTAAAGAAATAGTAGTTTCTTATTGGTCTTTCATAGAAATTAAAATTTTACTGGGTGGGTCGGTATTTATTTTAATGGCTGATATTAAACTATCTGTATCCAACGGAAATCCATGTAAGTAAATAATTTTTAAGAAATGTGAATAAAATATTTTTCCCAATTTTGAATCAAATGGATTTGGATTGATTTTCCTTTAATCTGATTGGTATTATTTTCATATGCTACATTTTTTAATTAAACTGGATTTAGAAGGGTAAGATTTAAAATATTTGGGCTTAAAATGTGTTACATTTAATCCAATTACCATGTATGAAATTCAAATTTATTAAATTAGATTCAAACTGAATGCGTCTTTATTCCAGTTGGATTAAAATTATTACGTCGGATTGACTCTTTTGTAAGGGCGTTCTGAACGAATTACTGTAGCCATCATACGCTTACAAAGTTTGTGTAAAGGATTTTGATTATCATAATTTTTAAATATTGCAAATTTTAGGTTCAACTATTTAGATCAAAGGAAAACTAGCACTGAACAATCCCTGATATGCTTATTTTAATTATGACATTTTAAATCCTTTTAAAATTGATTTCAACAACCATACCATGGAAAATAAATTCAATATGTTTTGACGCAATTTCTAACATTTAGATCTACAAGCTGTTGAAAAATGTTAAAGGTTTCTAATGTGATAAGTCTTGAAGCACACAGATTCATTTTGTTTACTTTCTTATTGTAGGTTTTTTACACAATTTCTCATCTTACCAGCCTGTGGATACGGTTGTGGTTGTTGTTGCCCTTGTGGAAATGGTTGTTGTTGCACATATGGCTGTTGTGGTGGAGCTTGGGGCTGAGGCTGCCCGTAAGGGTTGTATCCAGAAGGCATGGGCACCGCAGGGTAGTGTGGATAAGGCTGGTATTGTCCAGGATACGGAAGTTGACCTGCTTGAGGCATAGGTGCACTTTGAGATCCCGCATATACTGGATAATTAGGTGGGGCATTGGGATAGCTTTGTGCAGACTGAGCCATTGGTGCTGGAGGAGGTGGTCTTGCTGGTGCATTTTTAGGGGCTGTAAAATATATTGGTTCAATCATTAAAAATGAAAGTCCAGGCATTATAGAAAAACCTTGAAAAAATTAGCTAGGGTTGAAAATATTTAATTAACGTAATTTTGACCCAACCAAATGTAATCTCTAAAACCTCCCTATACAATTTTACCCATCGGAGAAGGAGGCATCAGTCAAGGTACACTCATACTTTATGCTTCACTTCAATTACAAAGGACTCCATATTGGCATAACTTTTTTTTATTAATGCTTACAACTAATGTAAATTCATGCTATTCCATGATACAGGTAAAGTATGCTTAAGAACTGCAGCTTTGAATCCAATTCTTAAGTTAAAATGTTGTCTAAAACTGCCAATTTGTATGCTGACAGAAAACGTCATAATTTGAAGGTCATTAGCCAGACATACACATCAATTTTTTCTTGTAAGTAATGTATGCCTCAATCTGATAAAAAAGTCATGTATATACGATGATCATTTTGTAAAATATAGGATGAAACAAAAAACTAGTCATTTTGTTGGTCATTTCCTAAGTGAGTTGCTCTCGCTCGCTAAGAGTAGTATCAGGGTGGTTACGGGCATACTTTTAGGCCACAGCCAGCTTAACAGACACCTGCAACTGATTGGCATCAGTGTGAGTCCTATGCAGAGGAGGAAACTTCCTATCATGTCCTTTGTGTCTGTGATTCTTATGCAGCTCAATTGGTTTGAGCATCTAGGTATGCACAGGCTGCAAACGAGCGATCTTTCCAATATCTTAGTGAAGCAAATCTTGCGTTTCGTATCAGAGACTGGACTTTTCCATGACTAAAAGGCTGGGGCTGCACAATGGACCTCTGATAAAAGTGCTAGGTAGGGCTTCACCCAATCCCTACTGACAGTAATAATAATAAGTTGGTAGCACGCTATGTTTTTCAGGAAGGTCAAAACTTTAAATTTTAAAATTTGGGAACAAGGGACAATAAATAAAAAGCAGAAGCCATTGCTTTTTTTATGTTTGGAAGTGTAAAATATTATAATAAATGTATACAAACCAGGGGCAGAGGCTGGTTCATGATGGGGAGGTGGAGTCGGTGTTGGTTTACTTGGTTGGTTCACAATGCTTTGTTGAAGTTCTCTGTTTAGTTCCTCCTTTTCAGTTTTTCGAGCAAAACAAAAGTCACTGATTTTACTCTGATGGCTCAGCAATAGCTCTGTTAGATCGCTATAGAACTGAAGGATGAAAATATAAAATAGTTGGGATTATAAAATTGAGAATTACCAATTACAAAATTTAAAAGGTGATGGTAATTAAATATGCTTTGCAATAAAGCCTCCTAATAGTTAATGGTTGAATCTTTTATGTTGACACACAACGTAACAACTACAACTGTAGATGAAATAACAGTTTCAGGACAGCATGCATGGGAAATATGTACTATTTCCGTTGGTAAAAATTCTAATTGTGACAAACAGTTTCAAACACTGCCAATATCCAAAAATGTTATAATTGAAAGGTATAGTATTTTTCAGAAATGGTTAAGAATTTGAAAGTACCTAATAAAAATATGTACAATGGGTTTTATTATACCTTCGTTCCTTCTCTTAAATTTGCTATCAACTCCATAAAGGCATCGTGAGCTGCAGCCAGATCTCTCAGAACAATTTCTCGATCAGCAGCACCTGATGACGAACTTTTTTCTCTACAAAATTCAGAGTTTAATACCTAAAAAAAAAAACAACGATAAGAATAATAATAATTTCAATCAAAATATTTTGAAATTGAACATAATTTTCCCACAATTCCCATATTTCAGAACAGATGCATAAAGGTATAGTAACTGTGAAACCGCTGTGATTAAACCTGGATTACAGAACTACATAGTTGAAAATTACTAACTTGAATCTCTCCAAGCAGTTTTTCTTGTAATGCAATACTTTCCCTAACTCTCTTCTGAACTGGACCATAACTTTCTCCGAGAAGCTCAACAGATAGAGCTCCTTCATTTATAGCTCCATCAGCGGATAATGCAGACAAAAACTGATTTCCTATTTAAAAATATTAGTGGTTTCCACTATGAAGAATCGCAAATCAAAAACATTTAAAGGAGCTTTTGTCTAAAGCCAACGGCCAACCCCTTAAGTGCTTTTCCATATAAAAACTAAAATGATAACAAAGAGCAGTACAAAAAAATTGATCACCCGCAACCATGTCTATAATTCTTTGAAAAATATAATTTGTTGTAGAGCCACTTTTTTTTGGTAAATTTTAGTCTAACATGCCAAAAACCAAATATAATTATATAGTAGAAAACGAATTATAATGTAGACTAGCACTGACTCACTTTAAGGTTGTTCATTTTATAATATTATTATTTGCTAAAATAAGTTTATCATCTTATGTATTTTTTCAATGCCAGATGAAACAGCCAGAACCAAAGAATATTTATCATTAATAATAGCCTATAAAACTGGGAATAACATTAAAAAATCAAAATAATTGGTCTAATAAAAAACTTCAAAGTCAAACAGCTCTTTCCGGAGTATAGGTCAAATTTCACAACTTGTCAGATGAAATTTCACAATTAAAAATTAAAAAATTGAATTTTTGAGGGTTTTTTATAGTATATAGAATGCCCACTCACTGAAAGTAAGCATCAAAATATGAACTCCAGATATATCTATCATTAGTTTATTATTGGTTAAAAAAAGTTAACTTACTTATATCAGTTGTTGCACTTTTGAGTTCTGATTCTATTGCTTCACGGTCGTTTTTTATTTGTTCTACTTCAGCAACATGTCGTTTTAGTTTATCAACACATGCAGAAGCAACAACAGGATTTCCTCGTGGAATTGCAGCTTCTAGCTCTTCCTGTTAAGTAAATTATATACTAAATAAAATTTTCAGGTTTTAGAGATGATAAAATTATCAGGGTTTAGAGATGAAAAACAAAAATTGTACTTTTATATTTTTTTAAACCGAAGAATAGACTAGCTATAATTAACAATTTTAATTTCGAAACTGATAAATTAATATTATTACCATTAAGAATCGTGACACTGTTCACTTAGTTCAATTTATAAACAATAGACTGTAGCTAAAAACTTTTACTCTGAAAATAACTCTCTACCCATATAATAGTGTTGCCTGATCATGATGATAGTTAAGTTTCCATCAAATGGCAAAAAATAAAAAAACCTATAGCTTTTTTTATGATTTTAAGATTTACACTATTATCACCAGGCAGCAGCATTTCTATCATTTAACTTCATTGCCTCCCCCACTTATTTTTTGCAAATCACTTTTGAATGAGAAACAGATACTTAGATATTAATATCAAATAACACCACCATTATTGGTTATGCAATGCACCAATTCAGTACTAATTGCAACAGCAATAAAATATTAAATCTAATTATTAGATAGATTAAACCGGTGCCAGTTAATGTACATGGGGAAAAGGGTTCTTTAGTACAAGCTTAATTTGTCTATTATCAAATATGGCAATGTACAAAAAATACCAATGGTTTGCTGAGGAGAATAATTTTGTCTCTATGGTGATTGAACTTTTGTTTTACAATTTGATCAGCATTAACAGCATTGTTAATTTTCTTTCTGTACTCGGCATTGGTTGCTTTTAAAGGAGCATTTAACCTGTCAGAAGGTGTTCTTCTCCATCTCTCTTTAAACTGTTCACGAAGATTTCTATCAGATTCTTCTTCGTCATTTAAGATTCTGTCAGCCTGCAAAAACAATATAAATTTAAACAGAGCAGTATGGTGAACAAGATGGATTTAGGTAGTTTCTGGCATTTTAAATTAACAATTCTGGCCATTGTATTCCCTATTCTGCACCAATGTTTCAACTTTCACAAGACAAGGCCCACCAATAAAAATGCCTTGCAAAGTGCAAACTGTTATATTACAACAAGTTTTGGGGTACTATAATTTAATTTTTTAGGTTACTTAAATAAATTTAATTCCCAGAATTTACATAAGAGTCAAAACCAAAACCAACTTTTTGAAAACCTCATATTAGGTCCAGATCACATTTGTCAATCAGAAACAAAGAATCAATTTGTTGCATCGTTAAAATGTACCCCCCTCTTGTAAACCCTGCTTGGGTCTTTATAATAACTTGGACAGCGGTTTACTGCTTCAAAAGCTTTTCAAATAAATAAATAAACGAATTTCTGTGAATAAATATAATATAATATTACTTCATCTAATATTTCTTTATTTCTTGTTAATAGTGATGGCAGTTCATGGATCAATGAAGTAACAGCATCTACTCCTCCTTGTTGTAAAACAGCTACAGCTTTTTCTTTTAGAGAAAGTGGTAGAGAGTCACCAGTTGTGTCTTCTAATGCAGCTGGTAGGTTCAGTGATGCCAACACCCTTTGAATTTCATTAAAATAAAGGTTACAAGTTTAAGTATGTAAACTAAGAATAAATGAAAAAATTTATTTTCACTGACTGACCACTGTCCCTCAATATTAAGTTTTTGATAATAACTATTATTTCCCATTGACCATAATTTTTTGTAACCACTTTTATTAAGTAAGTTTTGAAAAAAAAGTAGTACTAACACTCTAGCTCCAAATATTTAAATCTGAAATCTCAGCAACTTTTTGTGGAGTGTGTGAAAGAAAATGCAACCAGTTTTGCCAATTCTTGCCAAAAACTATTCTTATCAAAAAAGCTGGCTAAAAATGTTGGCCGGTTTAGGTGAATATTTTTAAAATTGATGCTTACCCATTTAAAACTTGGGTTGCATCTCTGAGTTTTGCAATTTCTGCGCTGACTAACTCAGATTTTCTAAGTTCATAAGCCTGTACTGCTTGTTGTACAGCAATTGGAAGTAAAGCTCCAAACAGATCTAAAAATGCAATACTTTACAAATAGCATTCATAAAATAAAGATAGAAAATAACATAATTTATCTAATTTGACACAATAATCTAAGCTAGTCAGAATTTCCCAAAACAAGTGCATTAAAGAATATCGAGTCTGTTATCAGGTTTCTTTAATTATATTAAATTACACATAAGTATAGGGTTCTACAAAACAAAATATCTTTTATCATCACCTGACTTCTGGGTCTTATAAAAGGTGTAAATTTTTCCATATTACCTACCTATGGTTACACCAAAACAACAACTACAAATAGTTATTTTAGGATAAAAATTAGGGAAACACCAACACTGACTGATTAAATAGTTTCAACACAAAGAAAAAATTCACTCACCTTGCATATGATCAGGGTTTGAAAACAAAAAAACCCAGTGTGTTTTTTTAGACCCACCCACCTATAAAAACCCACTTAAAATCCACCTCAGAAAAAACCCATGCACTTTCAAATATCATATTTTAAATGAAAAATCAATGTGCAATGACCCTTTTAATATATATCTTAGACTGAATTGTAATGTGATAGAAACTTTACAAAGTTAACTGGCTTAATTGTTAACTTGAAACTTATAACTTGGTACTTCTACCAGTCCTTTGGTTCAGCTTTGCAGTATCTGTATACTTTTATAAGCTTTTCTGCTTTTTCTGATCCAAGTCGGTTTCTTAGTATTGACCAAACTTGGCCGAACAATGAAAATATTCTTTATTTAGCAGGGCTAGACATAAAGCATTTCTAATTTCTTTTAATTTAAAGTTTTTCGCCATATTGTCTAATACATAAATGGAAATAGTATACTTAAGTAAAAAACCCAAATAGTTGGGATTTTTTGGAAAAAAACGCATTTTTTAACCCTGCATTTGATATATTAAATTATTATTATTTCATACCTTGAAAATTATTGCTCATCTTGTCAGGGAGTGGCAACAGTTTTGCAAGTACTGCTTTACCAATTGGAGTAACATTTTTGATATCAGGTATCCTTGCATGGTAAATGAAGTCATTGTCTTTCTTGGCTTCATCCAAATTTCTTTTAATTTTAACCATATAATCCTAAAAGTAATTTTTCATTACTATATTTCAAATGATAAACCACAAAAATTCATCTAACAGGTAGTTATATTTTCAGGTCCAAATTGACTATCAAAAATTGCAAGATAATTTGCTCTTTATTAACCATCTATATGCAATTATACTAGACCAAGTTCATGAAGATAATTATAAGTTTTCTAAAACTTAAGTGACCAAAGAAATCATACTTTCTTAAATACATTATATACTGTATGTATGTTTTTCTGAGTACATTTCATTCCTCTTTGCTTGATAGTGGTCAGTGAACAGCAAGGTGCACGGACTGGAGCAATGACGGGCACAGTGCAGCTAAGCTAACAGCAAAAAATAGCTATAAATTACAACTTTTAAAAAGTGTAAAAAAAATTAGAATAGTGCCAGTTTCGCCTCTTAAATGAATGCAAAAAATAGAGGAGCGCAGATTTTTCATCTCAAAGGAGTGTGAATTTCAGCACTCAAATGTAGTGTGAAAAAAATGAACATTGATTTGGACTCTTGAATAAGTGAAAAAAGAGTGCTCACTACCGATTTTAAATGAGCAAATTAAGATATTTAACTCGAAAATGCAAAAGCATAAGTGGGGTGGCAGAGTGGCTAGCACTTTCGCCTTGCAGTAAGAGGAGCCCGGTTTAATCCCAACTTGTGGCACTGGGTGAAAACGTCCAAATATTCCTTCGGTGTTGAGTTTGCAAGTTCACTCTCCAGTTGTTAAGTGGTTTTCCCTCGAGTTCTTCGGTTTCCCCTCAAATCAAATCATATTGTTTTATTTAAAATTAAGATTTTTTTACATTGTTAGATCTAATTGAACTGGCAAAATGATTTTAGACACTAGTTCCATATAAAACTCAATTTATTAAGTAAGGAAAGCTATTAATTTCTTATGACCTAAAAAACACACGCATGAACAGCTCACAAACGAGAGTGAAACGAAAACTATATTTTTAGCAGACAATGGATGAAGGGAATTTTTACACAGGACTAGAAAAGTATCCCTTACCAAAAAATAAGTTGGTTTTTAGTTGGTATTCACATTTAAGTTGATATTAAGTTGGTTTTAAGTGGTCAGCATATTTCAGTAAACTAGTTAAGTTGGTAATAAGTTGGTTTTAAGTTGGTGGGAAAATGCCTCTTTCTTTAAGTTGGTATTTAGTAGTCAGAAAATTACATATTATTTTTTAAGTTGGCTTTAAGTGGTCTTTATTAAGTAACATTTTAAGTAAGTTTTAAGTTGGCTTTAAGTGGTCTTTATTAAGTAACATTTTAAGTAAGTTTTTAGTTGGTTTTAAGTTGTTTTTAAGTAGGTTTTTAGTTGGTATTTGTCTCAAATACAAACTAAAAACCAACTTAAATAGTTCTTAGACCACTTATTTTTTGGTAAGGGATTTTTCCTATGCAAAGTATTAAACTCTTTCTAACAACCCCTTTCCATAAAAACTTGTATAGGTTAACGGTAATAGCTGTTGGGTTGTGTGGCATTTAGAGCTTTCCACCACCCTCCTACGCATTGTAACCGGGCCACCTGTATGGCATTGAAAGTGGCTAGATGACTTGGGCCTACAGTGGTGCCTTGGGTATTAGCCTAGCTGATTATTATTATTATAATTATTAATATTATTATAACTACTACTACTACTACTAAAAGAGATTAAAGTCTAGCAAAAATATACAAATTTGACAAAACTTTCGATTTTACAACATCAAAATGATATAATTTAGTACATGAGAAAAGTATCGCTCTAAGAGATAAACATGGACATGTACGTCTCTTTCTTAATGTGGAAGATGGAAATTAAAATGGTAATTCTTTCGTTAAGTTAACACTTTACCAACTATTTTTAAATAAAATATAATAAAATGGTCAATAATATACGAGATAATCCCAATAATCATAACTAAAACGTCATGCTTAAATAATTTTAAAATCATTAACTAACCCATTTTTAAAATCATCATTTCAATTTTAAATAATGATTAAACAATTTTTATATCAACTAATCATAATTGAGAACCCACTTAACCAGTGTACTGAAGTGATTATCTAAATAACTGATTACTAACAAGGAGAGTAGCCGAGGTGTTTATTGCCGATTTTGTTCAAAGTCTGGCGTAATGTAGACCTATATGAGATATGAAATTTCCCAAAAGGAGACGTTGCACTACCCATTCGATTTGCCATGGCAACCGAAAATGTTTTTGATCACTTAAATCAAAAAATTTCCATTTAAAAAAGCATGGGATTTTCTCGGTTTCACAGGGTCCCAGCTAAGAAATTTTTTTAAAAATTTTAAAATCACGAAATGGGTAATTTGTACCACATTTAGATAAATTTCATTATTTTTGGGTAAATTGGAACAATTTTGGGGTAAAATTGTAACAATTTTTGGGTAAAATCCTTGGTAAAAATCAGGAAAAATGTTATTATTATTGTTTTAAGTGATCAAAGACATTTTCGGTTGCTATGGAAAATCGAATGGGTAGTGCAACATCTCCTTCTGGGAAATTTCATATCTCATATAGGTCTACATCACGACCGACTTTGACCAAAATCGGCAATAAACGCCTCGGGTACTCTCCTTGTAAGTTAACATTAGCAAACAGTACCGCCTTAAGGAATACGTATGAAGATCATGTTAGTTTTAGTTGTAACGACCAGTGAGGACACTGAATAACATGATTTCGTTCAGTAACGTTCAACAAAGTAAATGTGACATAAATGTTTAAAATATCTGTTGTGGAATCTACAACTGCGACGTCATGTGACCATTGATCAACGAAATAATCTGTTCCTTCAGCCGATGAGTTCGTTGACTTAACGATTTTTACGTGATGTCAAAACCAGATACGCTAAAAATTGCACAGTAAACAGTCTCAATGTTGATGTGAGTTTGTGGGTGGAGAAAGAATGTCAATAAAGATTATCATAACTGGTTTTAATCAAAAATATAAAAGGAATAATATTATTATACAAAATCACAAGAGATTACACCTGCGCCCACGCCATTCTGAGTTAGAAGTGGGGGAGAGAGATCAACTGTTAACTAACTGATTAATGATGTCATCATTATTACATCATCATAGACGCCGCCTTGTGGTAAGTATTTAAAACAGGGGTAGTCAACAAGGTGCGCCGTATGGCAAAGTCTTTTAGAAATTAGGTTATATATTTCACAGTTGAGCTGGTTGAGGGTCACTGAACGCAGCCCTGTTTACAGCTTAGACAAATGGAAACTAACTTTTTTGCTTTAACATAGTTACCACAATATTTTCAGATTCAAATTCTGACTATTCCTTGACCATTTTAAGGCCAAAATTAGATGATTTTTAACTTTATATTGTATTTATATCAGAAATTAATGAATTTAAATCGATTTATATTTCAAAACAAATATTGCAACGTTAAAAATTGAGCAAAACTTTCAAGGAACTAATTAATCACAGAATTGAGATCTAGAGTAAAATTACTTTCAAAAAGTGCCAAGATAAAATTTAATTCCCTGACTTTTTACAAATTTTTAAAATTTCCCCATCTTTTAGGTGCATTTTAGGATTCCCTGACTTTTCCCCATTTTCCCTGACGTGCGGAAACCCTTTTTAGACAAAATTATTTATATTGGTCCTTGGGTAACCAGTTTTATCCAAAAAGCAATTACATATTATTCGGTAAAAAATGATGTTGTAGATTTTAGAAGCAGGATTAAAAATTCATGCCCAATTAATGTTACTGTTAAAATCCTCAGACAGCCTAAAAAGGCACAAAATTTCTTAAGATGGCCAAATGCTGTACTCAATTATCGATTTTTAATAAGTTGTTATAGTTGTATCGTCACTTCTGTCTCATTGAGAGAAACAGATATCTAAATACTGAGAAGCAACTAGTTGTATTATAGCTAGTAAAGTAATTACTTTGTTTATTGGGAGGTAAAACCTGTTAAACGAAATTTAAATATTTAATTATTTATAAAATTGATGTTGCTGGTTTTACTTGGAACTGTTTTGTACTCTAAAATGGCGGATTTTATGGAATAGAATAGAATAAACAAAAAATAAGCATACCTTGAATGAAAAATTATAGCCAGCCCTTTGCTCAGAAGTTTGAATGGCATCAAGAGCTTCTTGAAGCCTGCAAAGTTCCTCCCCGACATCTTTGGCATTTTTGCAAACTAGAGACTGATGGTACTGAGAGATAGCATGAAAAGCTGCTTCCTTACTAGAAACTGTTGCTAGCCAATCCTTAACAACAACAATCATTAACATTAGTGTGGCAATGTTTTTGTACATTATAAAATAAACAATAGCATGTAGAACTAGGATACAGCTACTTTTACATTAGGTATTTTACATTGGCTTATAAAACCATTAAAGTAACAATAAGTTGATCAACTTAGGGTTACTTAATGACAGTGTTCCAAAAAAGCCAAATTTTGGATTTTTGTCAAGGCCAGTAGCAAATACTGACAAATAGTGGCTAATTGAAAAATTGTGGAAAGTAGTTGTTAATAGGGAAAATATAGGCCTTTTAAAAAGAGAATAAGTTGGAAATCTAATTAAAAGTTGTCAATAATAAACTTTTTAACTTATTTATTAATTTTCACTTATTTATTTATTTGTTACAAATGAAAATTAATGAAATATAAAATTATGTATTAACTATTGTAAACTACCCAGTAACACAGGCAACTTGCATGTTTAAGCCTTTTGGGGTGAAGTGAACTACAGTGGCCTCATTGAATTTTATATTCATTTTGGTTGCGCCTGATAGACCTTGTCACATAGATGCAGAGGGTATTTTTTATTTTGGCCGCAAGTGATTATTTAATTTGTTAATATAATTTAAAAAATTTCACATTTTTGGGCATTTTCACGTGTTTTGTTGTCCTTATATCCGTCGCGTGTTCGCTGACACCACAGTTTCGGTGTCCTAATAATTCCCACGTGTTATTCCCGATATTCCCGTACTTTATAAAATCAATTACAGTTTTTGTTCATTTTCTAGGTTTTGTATTTTTGGGCCACAAAGTGATATTCCCGTACTTTATAAAATCAATTACAGGTTTTCTTCATTTTCTAGGTGTTTTGTATTTTTGGGCCACAAACACTTATTTCAGGTTGATATTAAAAGTATATACTTGATGCGTTAGGCTTGGTACTGTCCTCTAGGTCGCGTTATAGATGGCCCATCGCTTTTTTTAGTATGGGGTTGGGGAGGCGCCGCGCCGTCAGGCGCCAATACGCGGTATCTCAAAGTGCGTCAGGCGCCAATACGGGGAGTTACTATTTAAGTTGATACGATTTCACTAATAACGATGCCACTAGGTACGATTACAGAAGGGCCACCGTCAATGCTCGGAATGGGGCTGTGGCGCGTCTGAAAAGTTGTGTCGACGGATACACGACGAAACTATTTATAAAAAACGTTACTAATCCCCTAAAATGACAATTTTTTTCAAATTAAGTTAATGAAAAAATTATCATTTGCGGCCCAAAAAAATAACTACATAATCTACGTGTCAAGCTCTACATTCTCCGCAAAAAAAAGAGTAATCCCCTAAAATTACTACTTTTTTAAAATTAAGTTAACTAAAAAAACTAATCATTTGGGGCCCAAAAAAATAGTTTCGTAATCTACGCGTCAAGTGCTACATTCTCCGCCAAAAAAATACAAAAAAAATGTAATTCCCTAAAATCACTACTTTTTTAAAATTAAGTTAATTAAAAAAATTATCATTTGCGGCCCTAAAAAAAATAGTTTCGTAATCTACGCGTCAAGTGCTACATTCTCCGCCCCAAAAAAAGCAAAATTACATGAGGCCGCTGTAGTTCAATTTTGCCTAGCTCTACTATTGACATTTAGCGGCCGATGTCCAAGTACAATCCCGCCTACTCACCCTCCCCCCTAAAATTACAGGTGTCAACCTACCAGGTTCATTGTATTTGTATTTGTTGAGCTAAATGGGGAAATCGGGCAATCTGGATAAAGTTTTTCGCCTTGAAGGCCTATCGGCCGAAGTACCGCATATTTTTCCCCATTAAAGCTTAGTTTTCTCCCCCACTTCTTGGTCTCTTTACTTGTTCGCGTTTTTACTCTGGAACCAAGCCAGTTCTAGTCTCTTCTTGGAATATATAAATATTTTATACAATGAAAAAGTATACTAGAGTTGCAAATTACAAAGTATCTTCCAAAAATGATGCAATTGTAATACGTCCACTTACATAAACAGAGTACCAACTGAATAATTAATAAATTGATCGATGCTGACAGAATGCCATATTGCCAAAAATATTAAAAAAATTATATCTTTCAAACTTGTATGCAAATTTCATGACAAGCATGTTCTGAAAAGTACAAAAGCGTTTTTCATTTAATGAGAGATTGCCCCTCCATCATTTCATATGTTCCATTTGGGAGCTTTCTTCTTCTATCCATTTTACAAATCTGTTGATTTCAACAGGTTGTTTGATCAAGATCGCTCTTAGAGCAAGATATAAGGGTTCCAACCTATTTCTAATTTACTCTTGATCTTGAGATCAATGACATTAGCATTATATTTCCAGTCAAATAGAAAACTATATAGAACATTTACATTTGATCAAAGGCTTACCTTTTCCCATAACTGTCTTGCATTTTCTCGTTGCATCTGTTTAAAGGCATCAGCGTATAGTTCTTCACACTGAGAAGAAACTCTAGCAATAATTGCATCTTTCATCCTATCTGAATATTGAAAAAAGATTTTATGAAATAAGAAATAACCCTAATTCAGCCCAAAAGCTACCCAAGTTCTTTTTTAAACCAATTTATTTATCCATGTAGTAGAGAGTAGTCCATAATGAATTGGGAGCAAACATAAAGACGCAAATCTCAGACAAAACATCTAAATAGCCACAAATTCCAATGATAGACCAGTTTCATCCTATTTGGGACTCATCAGTACCGAACGGGAAATCTGGTTGTCAACTATTACACCAAAAAGAAAAACTAAGCCGAACATAAAAAATTTCCGCATTTCATAGCTAATAACAGAAAACCAAATAGGGTTATGGTATTGAATAATAAAATATACTAAATGTTAAGTTAATAAGAACCACCTTGGGACTGCATGCAATGCAGGCCATAGGTGTTTCTTATTAACTTATCTATGTAGTAGTTTGTCATAAATTTTAGAAATGCTGGATCTCCAAAATTATGTTGCGAATGAAAATTCCCCACCATGTTAGGGTCTCTAGAATACAAGGTTTCTATCAATTTTGATTTCCCTATAGGTGGTATTCACTAGAAGATGGCGGCCATTGCATTAAGGTAGATAGTGTTGGATCGCTAAGTTAATTCATGAATAAAGGCAACCGGTATAAAAACATAGTTTATTATACATAGAAAAGCAACAGAACTATACATCTGACTATCGGTTGGCAGCCACAGGTAAAAACAATGACCAGAAGAATTATGTTTTACTCGCGTCGTCTGCTATAGTATCAGTTCAGTTCAGCATGACTATTTCAGTTCAGGTTTGTTATCCCAAAGATTAGTATGTATTAATATTACAACACTCCCCCCCTTTGGGATCAATGACAATCACTAATCTTAACAAATGTAAACAACAACTGATCATTAAATATTAACAATTCAAATTCAATAAAGTTATATTATTTAGAAAACTATGTTTCACCAATGCTTTAGTTAGTATATCAGCCACATTTTTCTTCGAACCGACAAATTCTAATTTAAATAAACCTTTCTCAATATTCTCTTTAATAAAGTGGCGGCGCATGTCGATATGTTTGGAGCGTTGATTCTCAGCGCCATTTTGGGCGAAAAATATGGTTGATTGATTATCACAGAATATCTTAGATTATCGGCAGAAACCACAAAAGTTCCTTAGTGGCTTCGGAAACCGCATAGACTTCCGCCTCCATAGATGATAATGATACCGACTTTTGTTTAATCAAGCGGCAAGCCACCAGACACGCACCGTAGAAAACAGCGTATCCACTCTGTGACTTTCTTGTGTCCCTGTCGGAACCCGAATCACTATCACTATATATAGTGAAATTGGGATCCGGCTGTTTGCGATAAATTAATCCGTGTGTCTTTGTTGTTAAGACATATTTTGCAAGATGACAGAGACGCCTCCAGTGGGCCAACCCAGGATTGCTTGAAAACTGTGAGAGTGCAATGACTGCAAATAGGACATCTGGTCTAGTCTTCTGCGCTAAGAATAGAAGAGATCCTACTAATGATCGATATGGGTACTCTGTCATCTCCTGTTGATCTTCTGCAGTACTTGGACAATCGACTCTGGATAATGGAATGGACGGGTTTAGAGGTAGATGGACTGGTACTCCGTCTGGTATATTGAACTTTGTGCGGATTGTCTCAATATACGACTCTTGGTGTAACTTAATACTGCCATCTGATCGTACATCAAATTCGACACCCAATAGCTTACGGATTGCAACCAGCTGTTTAATCCCATATTTTGTTGATAGTGCGATAGACGTCTTCCAATATCTTATTATTCCGCGCAAGGACAACTAAATCATCAACGTACACCAGAACAATCAATTTATAAGGCATATAATAAATACAGTTTGTGCCGGCCAGTTTATGAAACCCCAATTCACCGAACGTTTTATCTAGTTCGAGGTACCAAAGACGTCCGCTTTGTGGGAGTCCGTATAAAGCCTTCCTTAATTTCAAACATTTTTCGATGTCTTGGACCCGAAATCCAGGAATCAGTTTCATATACACATCTCGGTCTAATGTGCCATAGAGGTAGGCATTCTTGACATCCCAATGTTGATGTACCCATCCAAGCGTAATAACGAATAAAGCAATAAAAAAACGTACTAGGCTGAAACTCACAACAGGAGAAAAGGTTTCATCATAATATTCACCTTCTACTTGTGTACATCCCTGGGCCACAAGTCGAGCTTTATAACGTATAACATTGCCTTCACTATCCTTCTTGAGGGCATATACCCAGCGACAGCCGACGATCTTAGTACATTCTGGTTTATGGACAACTTCAGTGACCTCACGTTCGGTCAACACATCAACTGCATCTTTCATGGCTAAATACCAATTATGTCGCTGCAGGGAAGTAACTGCTTCCTGGTACGTAGTAGGTATCGTAACATCTGTGTAATAAGCTGTGTATTCTTCATTATCCCATACATCATCATCGGGTGTTGCCATCAATGAGTCAGCCAATGATTTCCTTGAGAAATCGAAATCTAGCTACTTCAGGCTTGGACCGTAGACGCGTTCCATCTTCAGTCAAGTAATATATATCGGAATGACCTTTCGTAATGCCGCTTGTTCAGACTACTACATCCCGTCGGACCCCAGGTGGTAACTTAGGTATAGCGATAGGAACGCTTATTGAAGCGGCTGGACTCGTTGTATTTGAAGACAAAGTGCTTGAGGGTATAACCTTCCCAGCGGCATGTGAAGTAGGAACAATAGTACCAATTATCGGTGGGATTTCTCCTTCTTCCTCCAAAAACCATGTAAATCAGGTATCATGATTGTTTGTCTTGTGATACTGTATATGGTCAACTCCACGCTTCTGTTCATCAATCTTGACGTGCATTGTCTCAGTCACTGTATTGGCTCCTGGAAACCAAATTCGGTATCCCTTGGTACGGAGTGCGTAACCAACAATAACTCCTAACTCCGCACGTCTTGTAAATTTGTTCTTCCAGCGTTGTTTAGGAATTTTGGCAAATGCCAGACTGCCGATCTTCTTCAAAAATTGCACGGTAGGCGTACGACTCATCCAAACCTCATAGGGTACTTTGTCCCCCAATAATGTATGTTTTGAACGATTTTTCAAATACACTGCGGTCAACATCAACTCTGCCCATAAAGTGGTAGGTAAACCACTATCTTCAAGAAGCGCTCGAACCATGTTTAATAAGGTGCAGTTAATCCTTTCCGCCACACCGTTCATTGAGGGAAAATAGACGTTCGTGCGTTCATGCTTTATGCCATCAAGGCGGCAATATTCAGAAAAGGTATTCGAGCAATATTCTAGGCCATTGTCTGTCCGCAAGGTCTTAATGAGCTTCCCCGTTTGTCGTTCATCACGAGATCTATTCTGCTTGAAACATTCCAATGCATCACTCTTGCGTTTCATTGTGAAAATATGTAGATACCGACTATGGTCATACAAGAATGTTATATAGTACTTAGCTCCGCCCAGCGAAGCATTTGGCGCAGGTCCCCATACATCAGAGTGAACGAGTTCTAGTACCTCCGTACTGCGAATCACCCCCAAAGGCTTATGAGGTTGTTTCGTGCGCTTCGCCACATGACACAGAATACAGGACTCCAAATTACCCTTCAAAACCTCTAAACCACGTACCATCTTGTGTGCGGACATAAACTTCAGATCTGATTCGTTAAGATGACCCAGTCTCGCATGCCAAGTCTCTAAAGTTATATTCCTTGAATTACTTTGTCCAGTATGAAAAACCATAGGATATGTTTCATTATTTGCATCTTCGCCCGGTCCATTTTCCAACACCCTGGCATCGACCGTATAAAAATTGTCACTTGATAATGGGGCAGCAAAAGCAAACTGTCCATTAGGAAAATATGCCGTAAACATTGACTTCTTTGTGATACCGGTATAACCCGCTTGATCCATCATGCGTTCGGATATCAAATTTCTACCCATATTTGGTGTATAAATGACATCTTTCAGGCGGAAATAATTCCCAACTTGATCATTCACCTGTAGCCAAACATCCCCTCGGCCCTCAATATTTGAGCTGCCTTCACCTACAGTGACCTGGGCTTCTAATGGGGTAAACGAATTAAACCAATCTCGTTGGTTATAGCAATGACAGGTTGCAGCGGAATCCATATTCCACTCCTTCTTCAGAGTTCATGTATAATGAGCGGCAGCAAAGAAGGCCCCTGCAACTGGTCGTTGTTGACCTCTAGAGCGCACACGTGTGCGGCCTCACGAACGCCCTCTACTAGTCTGCCCTCTCTGACGACACTCAAATGATTTATGGCCAACAGCATGTCAACTAACATATAATCTGATGTGCCCATTGTTGCTGTTGGTGGGCTATACGGGGTAGACTGCTCCTCTCACAGTTACCTCTGTCATTAGAAAACCCCCGGGCCGAACGAGTCATAAATGCGTCTGACTCTTGATTTACAACAGCCGTCGCCAGAGCCTTTTGTGATTGTCGGCCAAACTCCGCCAAAATCATACTCTTAATTGGTTCTGGTTTAAAAGATGCATCATCGAACTGATAAATAGTAGATACCAAAGATGCATATGAGACAGGCAATGTTCCAATTAATTTATACGCTATATCTTCATCATCTAACTTCTTCCCAGCATTTTCAAGCTGATTTTTGATAGTGTATACTCGTCCAATAAAAATCGGCACACTCTCGCCCTCATTATATTTCAATGCATAAAACTCATTAAGTAGCATCGCAGTGCGTGCCCGGGACTTTGGTTCAAAAACATCAACCAGAGTGGTCCATAAATCAGTACCAGTAGTTACGCCGAAAAAATACTCCTTAAATCTTCACTCACACTTTGTGCAATGATAGAATAAGCCTTGGATTGTTTAGTTTTGTATACTTTCTTTTCACCAGCAGTGGCACTTGTCCCTGGGGCTGGCTCAAGACCTGATACAACATCCCAAAGGTCCTTCCCTCTTAAGCACCATTCCATATTACTCTTCCACACTTTATAATTCAAGGAATGTAATTTAGTAAATTGGCCTGCCAACAGTACCGAATCGCTGTCCGCCATATTCATACAATAAATCTTCAAACTTGTGGAGTAACATAATAAATCTTCACTCACTATTATTCCATTCCAAAATTGAGCCTTGGCAAATATGGCAGCATAGCGCTAAGCATTAACAAGTTCATAAACCACGCTCTGCTACCACTTGTTGGATCACTAAGTTAATTCATGAATAAAGGCAAACGGTATAAAAACATAGTTAGTTTATATATACAAAAGCAACAGAACTATAAATCTGACTATCGGTCGGCAGCCACGGCTAAAAACAATGACCAGAAGAATAATGTTTTACTCGCGTCGTCTGCTATAATATCAGTTCAGTTCAGCATGACTATTTCAGTTTAGGTTTGTTATCCCAAAGATAAGTATGTATTAATATTCCATTCCATAAACTGCAACCTTGTACCTCTTCGTGGTGGAAGGGAGTAACAGGTGTAGGGGAAACCCTTCATGCTGGCCAACTAAGGCTCTGCTTCTTCCTTAAGCTAAGGTGTGAGGTATCGTTCTGAGGGCTGAGTGGTAAATACGGTATCGTGAACGATCCCCTCGGGGCACCAGGCGACACCCCGTTGTATTTTAGCCTTCCGCCCGGACAGAGGATTAAGGGTGGTGACTTTTTACTTTCCTCTTTCCTCATGGGACTAAATATGGAAACACAAAAAAACAAACAAAAAAACCAAAAACCGGGCAAGGGTTCGAAAGAACCCGGCCTTAAGCAAGGGGAGGGTTCGAAAGGACCCAACCCAAAGCAAGGGGAGGGTTCGAAAGAACCCAACCCAAAGCAAGGGGAGGGTTCGAAAGAACCCGACCCAAAGCAAGGGGCGGGTTCATCTTCGGATGTTACCCCCCCCTGATTCTAACCTTGAGGGGGAACTTACCCCTACAAGACCCCGGCCTAGCCTTCAAGGGTCTGCCTCTGGCAAGAACCAGTTGGTGAAGCAAGGGTTCATGGGGGATAAGCCCCTCAATAAAACTCAAAAGCGGAATCGACGCCGCAGGGAAAGATTGATGTAGGAGGAGGTCTCTGGTAAGGACGACCCCCGCCATCACTTTCAAAACGTTCCAGGGAAAATGACTCCCCCGATTCCCAGTCTCGGGTTTCCAAAAAGGTGAAGTCTCACTACCAAACCTATAGTGAAACCTTAAGCTCCACAAAGATGGCCATCGTTAAAGAAGGCTATTCTGTGAAGACCATCTGCGCAGAGGAAATGGGCACCATCCAGCGTGAGATCCTGAAGCGGATAGATGGGTCACCTTCGGGAGACCCTCTACCTCATTTTGGGAACTTTCAGCTGGTTGGGGGCGCCATTCACTACCTCTGTAGGGATGCGTTTACAGCGGATTGGTTGGTGGGAGGATTTGACCAGAAGGAATTGGTCTCCGGGGGTCACGGCTTTTAGTAATGAAGGCCGTCGACCTACCGAAGCCCTTCAAGGTATCCTTCCGCACCAAGGACGTCTATACCAAGGATGGCAATGTCCTCCTTCGTAGACTCAGGACCTACAATAACGTGCTAAATACGCAATGTTGGAAGGTCGTAAATAAAGCCGATGAGCCGACTGCCATCCGCTGGATCTTCCAGGTGGAAGGAGAGTCGGTTAAGGCTATCAAGGAGGCAGGACACCGAGCTTTAACGGGTCTGGACAATGGTATCTTTAAGATACTTCATGAACCTGACCCGACAGCTCTGGTGGATCCTGTAAAGGAGGGGGGTTCAGTCGAACCCTCTGCCTTGGAGATCTCAAGGATGGAAGATGAGGCTCTGGCTGGCGGGGACTCCGGAGAGGACATTCCAATGGAAGATACTCTCGTGGAGGAGCTAAAGGCCTTTGACTTGTCGGACACCAACGAAATTAAAGAGGTTGCACCACTGGAGGTTGCAACAAGGGGGCAGGCTAGGGATGTAAGTCGGACCGGTGGCTGTGTTGGCGTTTCCACAACCACCACTACAGTTCTCTGTAGGAGGTTCGCAAAGGAGAGCTTCGACGTCGCTCTCATACAGGAGCCATGCATGCAATATATTCGATGATTTTAACTCTGCTACACCCCGGGCTTGTGCACTGACACGCAAGGGCATTCATGCCCTTCCACTCTCAATGCACACCTCCATCGCCACGGTAAAGCTTATCACGGATGGTGGGGAGGTTACTATGGCATCGGCATACCTACCATACGACAATGAACTCAATGACTGCAACCAGCGTGGTAACGACTTAATGGAATATCTGGTTAGTACCAGACCTCACATTTTGAATAAGAACAATGTACCAACTTTTGTTACTTCTAACAGAAGTGAGGTCATTGATCTCACACTGTGTACAGTAAAAGTCACAGATAAAATCAAGAACTGGAATGTGTCTAACGAACCGTCTTTGTCGGATCACAGACACATTTGCTTTAATATTCTGGTCAAACCTGTATGGGCTTGTACCGCTATTCGTAACCCTAGGGGCACAGATTGGTCCGGTTACAGGGAAGAATTAAGCTTCTTCCTTAAGGGTGATAAGCCACGGTATTGGATTTTGATTTGGCTGTTGAACGCGTTCAACAGTCCATTATCAATTCCTATCACCGCAACTGTCCGGCAAAGCCTGCCAACCGGCCAAGGCTAGTGCCTTGGTGGAACAACGATATTGGCAGGCTGCGCAAAGAAACTCGTAGGCTCTTTAATAGGGCAAAGAAGGGGGGTGATTGAGATGCCTATAAACGCACCCTCACCACCTACCACAAGTCTATCCGCGATGCCAAGAAGGCTTCATGGAGAGACTTCTGTGAGAACATAGCGGATGTTCCCAGTACGGCCAAATTAATGAAAATTTTGGCACACAATAATACTAAGCATCTTGACACATTAAGTTGAAAGATGGTAGTTTTTCCACGTCCGGTAAGGACACTGACACATATGTTAGATGCACACTTTGTAAGGGACTCGATAGAGGGCGCCCGTTGGAAAGAGTCAACTTCCCTAGCCATGCGGAATGGAGTCACTTGACCCTCGGTACCAGAGGAGAGATCGTCTGGTTCACTGATGGGTCGAAGACCCACTATGGTACTGGTGCGGGGATGTATTGCCTTACTAATAATTTTGGCTTTTATGAAAGCCTAGGGATACACACTAGTGTATTCCAGGCTGAAATTTTTGCCATTTGCTCCTGTGTTGCTTACTGTTTA